>NC_048437.1:14685256-14766802 GCF_004353265.1 Vitis riparia
CAAACGAAATAAAAAGATTTTTCTCTATTTAGAGAAGTAGAAAGACGTTTTCCTTTTCAGAGAAATAGAAAGACTCTTCTCTCTTCTTTCTTACAAAAAGGTATGTGATAAACTTATATCATGATTTTCTATTTTATTACCCTTTGATCTTTATTTTCATTTATTTTATTTGAATACATAAATATGTATAATCCCTATAACCAAAATTTATGGGGTAATTTATAAATTATGGGGTAAATTCATCACCAAAAGTTATGAAAAATATGTGCAATTCCTATAACCAGAAGTCATGGCAAAAAATTATAGAATTACAGATACATGACCAGAAGTTATGTATATGATCCCTAATTATTTATTTTTAATTATATGGTATAACTGGATTCATACCAAACAATATTATATAGCCAGAAGCTATAAAATAAATAAATAAATAAATGTTCATAGCCTTAAGCTATGTACAAATTTACATAAAATAATTCATAGCTTGAAGCTATATAGTACTTTGCACATTTTTGTTATGATAAAATAATCATAGCCCGAAGCTATGAAAAAGAATATATATATCTATAAAATTTTAATTCTTATTTCATATGTATACATTTTAACCATATTTATAATTGATAAATTTTAGGTCATTATATTTTTAGATATTGTTTACTTGAAATATTGTTAAAGCATTTTATTAATAGCTTATTATAATAATTGAAATATTTCCCTGATTAATATTATATATAACTTTCAGATAATGTCAAACCTTGCAAAGCTTGAGTTTGTTGTCCTCGATATTTCGGGCAAGAACTACTTATCTTGGGTTCTGGATGTCGAAATTTATCTAGATGTGATGAATCTTGAAAATACCATGAAAGAAAGAAATGGCACATCCCTACAAGATCGCACCAGAGCTTTAATATTCCTTTGCCATCACATTGATGAAGAATTAAAAGGTAAATACCTTACAGTTAAAGATCCTTTCATCCTTTGGAATAATCTAAAGGAACGATATGACCACCAAAAGACTGTAATCCTTCCAAAGGCATGCTATGATTGGATGCACTTGATATTACAAGATTTCAATTCTGTTAGTGACTACAACTCGACCCTATTCAAAATTAGTTCACAATTAGCATTGTGTGGAGAAAAGGTCACTGAAGAAGATATGCTTGAAAAAACTTTCACAACTTTTCATGCCTCGAATGTGCTCCTGCAGCAGCAATATTGAGAGCGTCGTTTCACTAAATATTCAGAATTGATCTCATGTCTTCTTGTGGCTTAACAAAATAATGAGCTATTATTGAAAAACCATCAATCTCGTCCTACTGGGTCTATGTCATTGCCTAAAGTCAATGCCACATCTGTTCAAACCCTTGGAGATGGACAAGAACGTGGATATGGACAAGGTCGAGGACATGGTTGCGGTCAAGGTCGTGGTAAACACAATTCTTCTCATCGTTGTGGTTCTCGAAGTAAAAAAAAAAACAACTCAAACCACCAAAAGTGGAATAATTCAGACGCACAACCTAAAAAGGGGATAGAACCACAAAGTAAACATTCTCGTGAGAATAAGTATCATAGATGTGGCATGAAAGGACGTTGATCACGTACTTATCGTACTCCAAAAATTTTTTTTGACCTTTATCAAGCCTCAATAAAAGCAAAAGGAAAGGAAGTTGAAATGAACTTCATTAATAGTGATGACCTAATAGATCTAACCCATTTAGATGTTTCAGAATTCTTTGAGAATCCTAATAGGAAAATTGACCATCTAATTGGTGATGGAAATGTTTGTTATGATTAAATGTCATATTCTTATTTAGTTATTTACAAATAGGTTTATTTTGTTATCATCTTTAAACACGTCGTCTATTATTCATCTTTTATAGTTTATTTCACATTTTATTATTTCTTATTTAAATTCTTCTCTTTATTTATACTTGAAGATACATGGATCTTTCTCATACCTTGGTACATCATACGACATCCAATGTAGATGCATGTCTTGCAGATTGTGCCATAACACACACAATCCTTTGTGATAAAAAATATTTTTCCAACATATCGTTGGTTAAGTCTAATGTTAATACAATATCAGGTCCTGTAAACTTGATTCAACGCTCTGAAATAACAACTATTATTTTACCTAGAGGAACTAAAATTCACATTAATGATGCCCTTTATTATGCTAAATCCAATCAAAATCTTCTTAGTTTCAAGGATATTCGCCGAAATGGATATCACATTGAAACTATGAATGATGATAGTAATGAATACCTTCTCATTACTTCGATTATTTCTGGGGGAAAACACATCTTGGAAAAGCTTCCTTCTTATTCTTGTGGATTATATCAAACAATCATTAGACCCATTGAGCCATATGCTGTCATGATCCAGAAGTTCTATGACTTAAAAACTTTTATGATATGGCATGAACGTCTTAGTAATCCAGGATTATCCATTATACATCATATCATAAAAAATTCTTTAAGACATCCCTTGAAGAACCAGAAGATTTTGATGCCCAATTATTACAATTGTGTTGCTTGCTCACAAGGCAAATTAATTATTAAACCCATCATTTACCAAGGTTGAATATGAATCACCAACCTTTCTAGAACGTATTCAAGGTGATATTTGTGGACCTATTCATCCACCTAGTGGACCTTTTCATTATTTTATGGTTTTAATTGATGCATCAACTCATTGGTGTCTTCTTTTAACTAGAAATATTGCCTTCGCCACGTTACTTGCTTAAATAATTTAACTCAAGGCACAATTCCCTGATCATCCTATTAAGACAATTCGTCTTGATTATTCTGGTGAATTTTCCTCTTAAACATATCTTGATTATTGTATGTCGGTTTGTATTAATGTTGAATATCCTGTTGCTCATACCCATACTCAGAATGGATTATTTGAATCTCTAATTAAGTTTTTGCAACTGATTGCAAGACCATTACTCTCGAGATCAAAATTGTCCTTGTCTGCTTGGGGGCATGCTATTCTTCATGCTGCCACTTTAATTCAAATTCACTCTACAACTAATCGTGATTGCTCACCTTTACAACTTGCCTTAGGCTCCTAACCAAATTTTTCACATTTTTCGTAATTTTGGTTATGATGTCTATGTTCCCATAGCTCCACCTCAACGTCAACTTGGTATATATGTTGGTTTTAATTATCCCTCCATTATCCGTTATCTTGAACCGGTCATAGGTGATGTTTTTATTGCCCACTTTGCAAATTGTCATTTTGATAAAAATGTTTTCCCGCCATTAGGGGGAGACAAGTCAAAAGAATGGTGAGACATTACATAGTATATACCCTCCTTGTCTCATCTTGATTCTTGCACAAGACAATGTGAGTTAGAAGTTCAAAGGATTGTTCATTTTCAAGGACTTGCAAATCAATTACTTGATGCTTTCACAGATATAAAGAAAGTAACAAAGTCACACGTGCCAGTTGTGAACACCCCAACACATATTGATGTCCTTGAAGGACAATTGGAGAATGCCATAGCAAATGAATCTAAGACACGCTTGAAGCATGGTAGACCTATTAGCTCAAAGGATTTAATTCCTAGAAAAAAAAAAAAAAAAAAGAACAACATATGAAAAACTTAGTACTCTTGAAGAGTTCACTAATATGAAAGGGTCAAATGATGAAACCCAACTTGACAAACAGTTAGCTCTTGAAGAGACACAAATTGATCAAATATCGGTATCTAGAACTGAAGAGATATCAATGAGTCACACGGGATAAACAAAGGACCGTAGCGACATTATCATAGATAATATATTCGCATTCCAAGTGGCTATGGACATCATGAGAAATGATGAATATCAAGAACCACAAACTGTGAATGAATGTCGAAAAATGAATGATTGACCAAAATGGAAATAAGCAATCCAAACAAAGCTAAACTCATTAACAAAACAAGAGGTATTTGGACATGTAGTTCAAAAACTTGGAAACATAAAGCCTATTGGATATAAATGGGTCTTTGTGAAAAAATGAAATGAGAATGATGAAATCATAAGATATAAAGCATGACTTGTTGCTCAAGGTTTCTCTCAAAGACCTGGCATAGACTATGAGGAAACTTATTCCCCTGTAATGGATGCCATCACACTTTGATACTTGATAAGTTTAACAGTCTCTAAAGGACTAGATATGCGTCTTATGAATGTTGTTACAACCTATTTATATGGGTCTATAGATACTGACATATATATGAAAATCCCTAAAGGATTCAAATTGCCTAAAGCAACTAATCTAAAACCTCGAAACATGTACTCAATCAAACTACAAAGATCTTTGTACGGATTAAAGCAATCCAAACATATATGGTATAATCGTTTGAGCGAGTATTTGTTAAAAGAAGAATATGTGAATAATTCAATTTGCCCATGTGTTTTTATCAAGAAATCAAAATTTGGGCCTACAATAATTGCAATGTATGTGGATGATTTAAACCTTATAGGAACTCCTAAAGAGGTCACAAAAGCAACCAATTATTTAAAGAAGGAATTTGAAATGAAAGACTTAAGGAAAACAAAATATTGTCCCGGCCTACAAATTGAGCATTATTCAAATGGCATATTAGTCTATCAATCGACATATATAGAGAAAGTATTAAAATGATTTTATATGGACAAATTACATCCAGTCAATTCTCCTTTGGTTGTTCGTTCACTTGTAGTGAACAAAGACCCATTTCTTCCTAAATAAGAAAATGAATAATTGTTTGGTCCAGAAGTACCATATCTCAATGCAATTGGTGCACTAATGTATCTTGCAAATTGTACTAGACCAGACATAGCATTCTCTGTTAACTTACTAGCAAGATATAGTTCTGCTCCAACTAAAAGACATTAGAATGGGATTAAACATATATTGTGATACCTTCGTGGAACAAGTGACATGGATTTATATTATTCAAAAAAATAAAAATCACAATTAATTGGGTATTCAGACGCAAGATATCTTTCAGATCCTCATAAAGCTCGATCTCAAACGGGTTATATCTTTACTTATGGTGGAACGACAATATCTTGAAGATCAGTCAAGTAAACAATGGTAGCCACATCTTCAAATCATTCAGGAATTCTTGTAATTCATGAAGCAAGTCGTGAATGTGTATGACTAAGGTGAATGATCCAACATATACAAGAAACATGTGGACTACCTTCCATCAAAGGCAATGCAACCGTGTTACATGAAGATAATGCTGCTTGTATTGCACAAATTAAATGAGGATTCATAAAAGGTGACAAAACTAAGCATATCTCCCCTAAATTCTTCTATACTCATGAGCTCCAAAAGAAATGTGAGATTGATGTTCAACAAATTCGGTCATTCAATAATCTAGCAGATCTATTCATAAAGGCATTACCTTCGACCACATTGAAAAAATTAAGGTATGACATTGGAATGAGAAAATTGAGAGATCTACCATTTGAAATGTTGAAGAAATCATAATCATGTTTAAATAACGAGGAGAATGCTAATATGGATATATTGCACTCTTTTTTCTTTCATCCCGGTTTTGTCCCATTGAGTTTTACTGACAAGGTTTTTAATGAGACAATTATCATATTCTTATGATCATCCAAGGGGGAGTGTTAGAAAATATGAGAATTTATCGGATTATGGGAACTTGTGGATGATCATCCATATTGATGTATATCTCTTTGTGAATCCCTATAAAAGGGAGATACCTCTCATGAAAATCAATTATATTCTCTTCCTACATTCGCATTTCTCTTTCTTATTTTCTTCTCCTTTCACTTTTATAATTTTACAACAATATATATATATATAATCATTATTAACAATTTATTGAAAGCTCTAGAATTAGAACACATGTGGAATGATTTTGAAAAGGATTCAACACACTTCCTAATGCTTAGAAGTGCTTTCTTATAAAAATTAATTAGGTATTTGATAAATTTTTAAAAATTTATAGAATCATTTAAACAATCACTTGCTAAATGATTATTTAAAAAAACCATTTTTTCTCTTATATAATATAAGCACTATCAAAGGTTTTTTTTTTTTTTTTTAGTTTGTATCCAAACACTAAGGTTATGTTTGCTTTTAGTAATTGGGGAAAAATGTGAGGAAAAGAAAAAAAAAAGAATGAAAAGTAGAAGAAAAAAAAAGGAAAATAATAAATAGGTTTAAAATCAATAAATTATTTTTATATACTACTTCAAACTCATTTATCTTATTTTAACTCTTCCATATAAGAATTAAATAATTTAAAAGTATATAGATTTTTTAACTAATTTTACTTATAATATTTGATTTCCTTTACATATTTTCCATAATAAAAACAATCACAAAAAAATCATTTATTTATTTTATTTATTTTCTTTAATTAGTACTTTCTAGGAACAAACATAAGCTGAGATATTCCTTTCATTCTAATAAAACTGCCACTAACAAAACCATTGCGGATAAAAACATTTTAATCATAATCACTCCCAAATAAGTAAAACATAAAGCTGGTAAGCAAAGAATGAAGCTTAAAATCAAATATCTTCTTCGTTTTATCCTAATCCAAATTCCATCTCTACACAATGTATATAAGCTTCAGAGACTTGATTAAATGGTAATTCAATGGCGCAAAATTCATTCATTGTCACCAACAGAAGTCTTTGAATCAAGTAGCCTTGCCCATAAATGCCAAAGATCCCAGAAGCCTTTTTCTTTACAATAGTGGAAGTGGAACATACTGTACATTTGCATCTTTGTATATACAAATGAATACCCCATACACAATACAGAATCAACAAAAATAGCCCAAGAATAAACTCTCATTTACAATCTTCACATTCTTTGAATTCCATCTGCATTTCAAAGAATAAATGGTTTTATTATAATATGAAAATAAACTATTATGGTATGTTTGCAAATGTTTTCTAAAACAAAAGTCTATTTGAGAATTTAGAATGTTCTCAACTTGTTTTTTGTGTTTCCAAATATTTCTTAAAAATAACGTTTACTTGTAGTGTTTCATTTTCAATTATCTTCATATTTGTATATTTATTTTTTGAAATAACAACAAAAACCAAGTGAAAACAATTGAAAATAATTAAAATATCTTGTCAGAAAATACTCTATTTTCATAACAAGTTCTCTGAAAACTGTTTTCTATTAAACAACTACTTAATGTATTTTCGATTCTAAAAAATAGTTTCCTAATTTTAAGAACAAAAAACTGTATTAAAAAATAAAACAACTAGGAATGCAACTAAGCATCAACTCTGGGGAGAATTTACCTCAACTTGGCTGTCCAATGGAGGTGCTCTGCGGCGAGAAATCAATGGGAGGCGGTGACAGAGATTCCACACCATGGCCCTTAAGTAGTTGTATATGCTGCATGCCCAACTGCATACTATGAGGCTTCTTCAAGATAAACACAACTCTATATTTTAAGATGAATTTTTGCTTTGATGGATAATAATTCATAAATACTCTTAGAATGATGTTTTCTTTATGGTGTCTTCAGCAAAGGGTTTCTCTTTACACCAGAAACTTTTCTTTTCATTTCTTTTTCCTGCTGAAAAATTTTACATTGGAAACATTTTCCATCAAAGTAAACCGAAAAACAAACATACTTACAACTTTAGAGCATACAACTCAGTGTTGGTGTATTAGACTTGTTGAGAGAGAGAGAAAGAAGAAAAACCTTAATTCTCATTAATGTAATGATCTACTTACAATTGAGAAATATATATATATACAAGGCTAGGAGTCCTAACTACCATACATGTATCCTATATTAACAAGGAAAGGTTATATACTATAAATACATTATATTCAACACTCCCCTCAAGCTGGAGCATATACGTCATATGCACCAAGCTTGTTACAAATATATTTAATCCTAGGACCTCTGAGAGATTTAGTGAAGATGTCAGCTAGTTGATCATTTGAATTAACAAAACTTGTAGCAACACATCCTGATGCGATCTTCTCTCTAATGAAATGACAGTCAACTTCAATATGTTTGGTCCTTTCATGAAAGACTGGATTGGATGCAATATGTAATGCGGCCTGGTTATCACATATGAGTTTCATCTGTTCATCCTTTCCAAATCTCAACTCTAGAAGAAGATGTCTCAACCATATGAGTTCACATGTTGCCAAAGCCATAGCTCGATACTCGGCTTCAGCGCTAGATCTGGCCACTACATCTTGTTTCTTACTCTTCCAAGATATTAGATTACCTCCAATAAAAACACAGTACCCTGAAGTGGAACGTCTATCTGTGGGTGAGCCAGCCCAATCTGCATCTGTGTAACCAACAACCTGAGTATGACCTCTGTTCTCGTACAACACACCTTGGCCTGGTGTACTTTTGATATATCGAAGAATGCGGATTACAGCATCCCAATGGCTATCACATGGTGACTGTAGGAATTGACTAACAACACTCACAGGAAAAGAAATGTCTGGACGAGTAATGGTGAGATAGTTCAATTTACCTACGAGCCGTCGATATCTCCCGGGGTCTCCTAAAGGCTCCCCCTGTCCTGGTACAAGTTTGACATTCGGATCCATAGGTGTGTCTACCGGTTTACAGTCTAACATACCAGTTTCTTCCAGGATGTCTAAAGCATACTTCCTTTGGGAAAGGACCACAGCAGAACTGGATTGAGCTATCTCAATTCCCAAGAAATACTTGAGTTTCCCCAAGTCTTTGGTCTGAAAGTGGGTAAAAAGGTGTTGCTTTAGTTTCTGAATACCATCCTGATCACTGCCTGTAATGACGATGTCGTCCACATAAACAACCAGATAAATACACTGCCCCAAAGAGTTATGATGATAGAAAACTGAATGGTCTGCTGTACTGCGAAGCATGCCAAACTCTTGAACAACAGAACTAAAACGGCTAAACCATGCTCGAGGAGATTGTTTCAAGCCATATAGAGAACGGCGTAACCTGCATACTAAACCAGACTCCCCCTGAGCAACAAAACCAGGAGGTTGCTCCATATAAACTTCCTCGGCAAGATCACCATGAAGGAAGGCATTTTTAATATCCAATTGATAAAGAGGCCAAGAACACATGGCAGCCATGGAGAGAAGCAGACGAACAGAAGCAATCTTGGCAACCGGAGAGAATGTGTCACCATAATCAGAACCATAAACCTGAGTATAGCCTTTAGCAACTAAGCGGGCCTTAAGGCGATCAACCTGACCATCAGGACCAACCTTAACTGCGTAAACCCAACGACAACCAACGGTAGATTTACCCGAGGGTAAAACAACAAGATCCCAAGTGCCATTAGAGTGCAGAGCAGCCATTTCATCCACCATTGCTTGTCGCCAGCCTGGATGGGAAAGAGCTTCATGGGTGCTCTTTGGAAGAGAAACAGAGGATATAGCAGAAACAAAAGCAGAATAGGGTGAAGATAATCGATGATAACTCAAAAAATTGTAAATAGGATGAGGATTACGAGTAGAGCGAGTACCTTTCCGAACAGCAATGGGTAAGTCATTAGGAGAAGGCAGAGCCGGGGTAGGTGAAGCCGAAGGGATAGGAAGTGAGTCAGCAGGTGCCTCAGCAAAAGGGAGAGGAGCAACGACACGAGGGCGACGATGATAAACCTGAAGTGGCCGAGGAGGCATAGCATCAGGTGGGGAGACAATGGGAATAGGCAAGACTTCAGAAACAGGAAGAGACTCAGAAGTGGTGGAAAAGAATGGTGAGTCCTCAAAGAAGGTGACATCAGCGGAGATAAAGTATCGATGAGTCTCAAGGGAATAACAACGATAACCCTTCTGAAGTCTAGAGTATCCCAAGAAGAGACACTTCATGGCTTTGGCGGAAAGCTTGTCCTGTCCAGGAGTGAGAATATGAACAAAGCAAGTACAACCAAAGACACGAGGAGGAAGGAAATAAAGTGGTTGGTCAGGGAAGAGAAGGGAGTGAGGAATCTGATCATGTAAGACAGAGGAGGGCATACGATTAATCAAATAACAAGCGGTAAGAACAGCGTCCCCCCAAAAACGAAAAGGAACATTGCTATGGAGGAGGAGAGTACGAGCTGTCTCAACAAGATGTCGATTCTTGCGTTCAGCTACCCCATTTTGTTGAGGAGTATGAGCACAAGAAGACTGATGAAGAATCCCATGATGAGACATAAACGAAGTAAATGGGGCTGAAAAATATTCCCTGGCATTGTCACTGCGTAACACACGAATAGAAACATTGAACTGGGTTTGGATTTCAGCATAAAATTTCTGGAAAATAGAGAATAACTCAGCTCGATTTTTCATTAAAAATAACCAAGTACATCGAGAATAATCATCAATGAAAGTGACAAAATACTGAAATCCTAAAGTAGACGCAGTCCGACAAGGACCCCAAACATCAGTGTGGACAAGCTCAAAAGGAGACTTTGCCCGATTATTCAAACGCTTTGGGAACGAGACACGAGTATGTTTCCCAAGCTGACATGACTCACACGGAAGCGACGATAAAGTGGAAAAACGAGGGACCATCTTCTGGAACTTGGAGAGACTAGGGTGGCCCAGACGATTGTGAATGAGGAGAGGAGCATCAGTGGAAATGCAAACTGCAGGAGATGAATCCGAGGTGAGGTGATAGAGGCCTTGAGACTCACGTCCTATGCCAATCGTCTTCCCCGTACTCCGGTCCTGCAAGGTCACAAATTTATCAGAAAAGGTAATAGAGCAATTAAGAGTACGAGTGATTTTGCTGATGGAAATAAGATTAAAAGGACATTCAGGAGTATAAAGGACAGAAGTGAGAGGTAGAGAAGGCAGAGGAAGGGCCAAACCAATACCTTTAGCCACAGTTTGAGAACCATTAGCTAAGGTAACATTAGGTAAAGCAGAGGTAGTAGTAATAGAGGAGAAAAGATCCTTATTACCAGATAAGTGATCAGAAGCTCCAGAATCTAGAATCCAGGGTCCAAGAGAAGATGTGTGGGTAAGGCAGGCAGAGGCATTACCAGGCTGGGCAACAGAGGCAACAGAAGCCTGAGATGCGGAAGAGCTCGGAGCTTGAGGCAGCGGAGAATCAGAGGACTGGGCCACATGGGCAGTGCGAGGAGGTCGTCCATGTAACTGATAGCAACGATCGCGAGTGTGGCCAAGTTTATTGCAATAGGTGCAATGAGGACGTTGACCTCTACCTCGGGTACCACTACGGCCTCCTCGAGAGTTAGTTTGAGAAACTAACACAGAAGAATCTGAAGTGCTATCAAATGGCAAAGTCTGAGTGGAGGAGATACGGAGGAGGCGAGCAAACACATCATCCAAGGACGGAACTGATGAACTACCAAGAATCTGATCGCGGACAGGCTCAAGATCCGGACGGAGGCCAATAAGAGTAAGAACCATGAAGAACTTGTCAAGCTGTGTTTGTTGAGCCCCAACATCAGGAGTAAGAGGCATCACAGTCAAGAACTCCTCCTTAAGAGAGGCAATCTGGCCAATATAAGTAGATAGATCCAAGTCCTGTTGGCTGAGATGGACAATTGCAGAAGCCACCTTATAAAGACGCTGGATATCATTCGTATATAATCCTTTGGCCTGAGTCCAAAATTTAAAACAAGTTTTGTAGGCCCGAAGATGAAGAAGAATCTTGGGATCAACCGATTGCCATAATACACTACATAACTGTGCATCTATCTTCCTCCACTGTACGCGGTCAACCTCAGGGATATCTGCCTCCTGTGTAATCAAGTGATCCTCATATCCTTGACCCATAAACCAAAGTTCAACAGACGCAGACCAGGAAAGATAATTGTCACTGCCAACCAATTTCTCCGAAGTAATCATAGGAGATCCAGATATAACAGCGGAAAAAATGGAATTTTTAGTAGTCATATCTACTTATCTGAAGAATGAAGTATGTTTGGATCGAAGAGAGCCCTAATACGGCTTCAGATTGCGGCGTGGCACCACCGAAAAAGGGAGACGGCCTCAGATCGCGGCGTGGTACCACCAGAAAGGTAGAAGAACACTTCCCAAGGCACGTGCAGGGATTGGAGTGGAGAAAAAGTAGTCGGAGCTTCGCCGGAAAGGCTGTTTGGAGGGCCGACGGAGACAAAAATCCCCAAAAGAGGTATGTGCAGGGCTCGGATGGGAGAACCAGGGAGGTAGGGAGGCTGGTCGGCGTCAGGCGAAGCTGGAGGAGGAGGCGCGTCGCCGGAAAAGGCCTCACGCGCCCTCACGCGCCGGCGCGTGAGATTCAGTCGCCGGCCGGAAATTTGCGCGTGGACGGCGCGTGGATGGGATTTTGGTGCCGGTGCCTTCACAAAAGTTGTAGATCTCCTCCAGGCGCTCCTTCTGGTATAGTCGGTGTCGGAAAAATACGTCGCCGGAAAGTCGCCGGAAAAGCTCGCCGGAAAAGTTCGCCGGCGGTGAGTAGTTTCTGTCGACGATCCGAATGACCGGAAAGTATTGGAAGATGGGGAAGGTGACCGGAATGAAACACGGTCACCGGAAGGTTTCCCGGAGTTGATGACACGAGAAACAAGAAAGAATTAGGTTTTCTTCCTTGGCTCTGATACCATGTTGAGAGAGAGAGAAAGAAGAAAAACCTTAATTCTCATTAATGTAATGATCTACTTACAATTGAGAAATATATATATATACAAGGCTAGGAGTCCTAACTACCATACATGTATCCTATATTAACAAGGAAAGGTTATATACTATAAATACATTATATTCAACAAGACTGAAAACAAATGAATGAAATAAAGTGTATGTACCTAAGCCTGTGCCGATTGCATGATGTGAAGAACCCGATAAGACCATTTATAATGCTTCGGAGGGACCGGAAAACCTGTAACAGAAAAACAACAGAATAAAGAGGAATGGCATTAATGAAAAAATATACACTGCGACATGCACAAATGGATAGTATAAACCTTTGAGAAGATATCTTGCCAGAGAGGGCGCCAAAATGAGATTTGTGATGAAGTAGGCTTTTCTTGAGCAAAATATTGAAGCTGATCCATGCTACTGGTAGATACCATCGAAGTCCTTTTAAGAAAATCAGAGATTCCGGAGAATAAAGAAGCCACATATTTTGCGAAACCAAGATTGGCTCGAGCAGGAATGAGCAATAGTTTCCACACAGAATAAAGGATGGTACAAACCAATGTGACTGAATAAAAAGAAGTCAAACTTCAAAGGAATCAGATGAAATATTATTCATATGAGATGAAAAACTTCAAAGATTGCATTCACCCAAGGCTCAGATTGTTCATATTCATTCACAATGTCCTAAGGCACCCGAAAAATCAAGAGTAGAAGGATATAATCATTGGCTTAGTTACTTATTGGAATGGTGAGAGACCAATCTTATGGAATTCAATTTACCTTTGGTCATTCAAGTGTGACTCACCATGGATAGGCCACAGCTGGCAGCATCACAATAAAGAGCAAAACAAATTACAATGTCCAGATCTTGGTTTTAGACATTAGAACTGTTTTTCATTTTCGAAACTGGTTGAATGAAAAAGACCCTGTAAACAAGATCAGCCTTGTGTTTCCAAAAGCTTTTATGACTATTTCTGAAAATAAATGCCATTTTCATGTTTCCAAAAGCTTTTTTGTTTTTTTTTTTTGTTTCGTCAAGAAAAATGGCAGTAAATCATCAATATTTTGATGTGGTTTGCCGTAACTGGCCACCTGGATGAAGCAGAGAAGAAAGAAATGAAAAGAAAAAGAACTTGAACAAATAAATTTCAAATGATATTGATTATACCTAAAGTTGACACAAGTGAGTAGAGAAGCTCAAATGGTGAGATTAGAACTTGAGTCAAATCAACCACCATGCTGCAGAGGGACTCTGCCATGAGCTGTGCTGTGTAGAAAAACTGCTCCCCTGTTTCAGCCAAAATGTTCCATATGGATGATATAACCTCCACCATTCCTTCAAGTGGGTCCATGAAAGGTGTCATTATAATCGATACTGGCGTTTTGATCACTCTCATCATCATCAAAACCCATTCAAGAGCCTTCCCAAAGTTTTGAACGAACAACATTGTTCCCAAATAAAAGATTCTAGTAATCATTTCAGATTTTTCAATCCACTTAAAAATGGGACCAAAAAGGTGGGATGCAGTTGCCTTCAAGAGGGGCACATTCTTATAGAGGTCATAGAACCCAATGATCATAGTTATGAGTGAGATTAATACATAAAGGATTCTCCCTAGAGGCCGCATCCAGGGATGATAAACCTTGCAAAAAATGGGATAGGACTGCAAGAAAATAACCCAAGTAGGAAGGCCTAACTCAAGCAATGCGAGAAGCCTTGAATTAGATGTGATTACCTGCCTCAATATAATTGGGAGGTCCCTATCATTGAACCACAATAGCAGTAGAGTGTCCTTGAATCCCAGAGATGCAATATTAATCTCATCTTCTGTATTCTGTTCTTTCTTCCCATTGATCAGCTCTTCAACCTCCATTGTTCTATTATCCTGCATATCAAAGGAGCATTCTCTGGCATCAAAGAATATTTCTTCAGGAAGACGCTGGGCAGGAGATGTATCCTCAAACAACTGTTCTTTAGAGGCAACAGTGATTCCCCTGGGCGAGTGAGAAGGAATTTTATTTCTCAAAAGCACTAGATTGCTCTGCAGGCGCTGTGTTTCTGATGGTGTGCCAGAGAACCATGAAGGAGTACAGCGCAAGGCTTCATTGATGCTGTAGAATTCCCACTTTCTCATAGATTTCGTTTCTATTGCAATGGATGTATCAGTCTGTATGAAAAATATTTTCTTGAGCAAAAAGGAAAACAGATGCAATTGAATAAACTTCACATGGATAAAAGGAAATGTGTCTTCTGCAAACAAGGCAAAATACAGACATTCAATACCACAGAGAATCTAATGGAAAACAATTGAAAAAAAAAATTCAAATATCCAAACCATATCAGCAATGGCTGCCATCACTCAATCATTGTGATAGTGGACTCGTTACCAATCACGGCACCTCATCAGGGTACACAAGTGTGTTTGCATAGTCACTAGAATGACCTTATTTTACAATATAAATTATGAAACCAACACCCTTGCCATGAAGGGGTATAATGTGATTGGAAACAAACTGGCAGTACTAGTAAATGTAAAAACCATTATTGTAAAGGAGTCAACCCATAATCCATACAGAAGACAAATATGTAAGAGATGCAGAAATTTTATCTTCTGTAAGTTTCCACATGGATATTCTCCCAGGTGGACTCCCGGTCTGTTTGTTGCATTTTGTGGTGTTCATACTGCAGAAATAAACTATTGATGTGGGATATACTTTGTATATAATTTGTTTTATAATATAGATATATTGGTGTTATGAGCATGGATGGGTACCTGAAGTTCATTCAAATAGTTGATACCACATACATCCTTCCAAGCAACCTCAAACACGATAAAACCATACAAAATTTTGCTTAAATCCAGAAAAGAGAATGGCCGCTTCTCTCTCCACCTAGTAGTGTCAATGACAGAAAACCACTTGTTCAAGTTCTTGTTGGAGGATTTTGAGTGGCGTTTGTATTCTAGACTTCGACTCCTAAGCAGAGTCTTAGTATTTCTAAAAGGCGACTTTCTGTACTGCAGATCATTGATTGAAACAATCAACAAATTAACATGTGATCAAACCCTTTTGCAAACAACTCCTTGAAAAGAGAAGGGTAATAAAGAGCAACCTTGGTGACCATTAATTCCCATATGTGGGTTGATCTTGAGTGCTTGTTCAGCCGCCATGACTGGTTGTCGATCAGAATGAGAAACATATGATTAGCAGGTACAATATACAAGAATGCCTGAGAAAGTGAAGATTTTATATGCCTGCGAAAAGAGGGTGATAAAGACATCAATGTCTAAATAATCAATCAGGATACCCATACCAACTGTGCAAAGACAAATGCACTAGTATTTTCACGTGCTTGGAGTTTTGAAATGTTAAAAAAGATGGCATACCCTTTCTTTTGCCTTCATGGATGCCACACTAACATCATCCACTACATGACAGATCTATGTAGTCAAATATCTTTATTCTATTGGTTAATCACAGAAAATAGCTATGAAAAATCAAGTCTTGAGACCACTAACAGATTATGTCAGATGGTCAGTACTGCTAATCTAATGAGAGAGCAATTGATGTCATGATTCTAGATTTGAAATAACTAATATTTCTTGCCTGTTCATCTGTTAACAGTAGCTCCTCAGCAACAAAAGACTGTGACCTAGTAATTCGAACTTGGCCAATAATAGATCCTAGCTCCTGAATGCATCATAATATCTTTCAATTGCCTTCAGCTATTTATCATCTTGTAGAATAAAGGAGCATATTTTCTTCAGCCATGATGACCATGACCAACATGACAAGCAACAAGGCAATACAGCTGTTCCAAGGTGAGTTTTAGTATAGTACAAGGAGGAAGATCAGGAAGTCCTTGGAGGAACTAAGGCTGAATCTCAAACAGCCCCACAAAAATGAAAGCCAAAAATCCAATCATTAGGCTTTTACTAGGTTTTAAAAACTCAGGACCAGATAACATCAACCCAACTTGAATAATGACATAGTCCAAGTAGCCTGTCTTCAAATTCGATACAACGGTCTAGAATTCTTGGAAAGGATTGGGGGCTGATGATGGTAAAAGTGGAAGTCTGGAAGCTTAATTATTAGTGTAACCTAAAAACCTTCTACACATCTGCAGCTGTATATGTTTAATCTAGCTCATCGGTGAACATCCAATAACTATCTCTTCCAATTTTCCATTTTCAATGTATTTAGTAATTTATGCTAACACATTACACTATCCTATCTGTTGTTATTTTCTTGCCTGCACTTTAATTTAATAAAATTAGGAAACAGGTTTATCAGTTTATGCTAAAATTATTGAGACTATGTTTGGTTCCTGAAAATTTGAAGGAAAATGCGAGGGAAAGAAAATAGAAAGGAAAAGTCTGAGGAAAGAAAAAAATGAAGGAAAATAAAAAATAAATTTAAAATTAATAAACTATTTTCATGTACTACAAATTCATTCTACTTATTTTTCCTCTCTTATGTAGAGATTAAGAAATTAAAAAATGAATAAATTTATAACTATTTTTAATTATCATTGATTCTCTTTCATAATTTTCCCTGGTAAAACTAAACATGAGAAAATAATTTTTCTTAACATTTTTTTCCCTAATACTTTCTAAGAGCCAAACATAGCCTAAAAGATAGTGATGGGTGGGAAACGTTTTCAAATCAAAATAAATTGAACACATTCAGCTGGAATTCCTGGGAAAAAGAGTAAGCTCTTACCCAATTTGCAAATTTATCAGAGGGAAAAGATCTGGTAAAGTGTCCATTTTCTCCCAATCTGTTAGAAAGCCTTCAACTTACTCTTACCCATGAATGAAAGTGCCAAATTATGAAGCATAAGTTGGAGCGACTTCCCTGAGGAAAAAAGAATCAAACGCTTACACCAACATGTGTGCTAAAAGAATCAAATGATAATCATATTCATCATAATAATAAATCAATATGAAAGAAGTCAATAGTCTTGGAAATTATCTTATCTGATTAGATAGAACCAACTCAAAGAAAACCCAGTCCCCTACAATGACTGTCTTTCACAAGGAAAAACTCTTTATTGAAGAATGAGAGAAAGGAAAATGCGTGGAAGAGTTTGATTGCCAAGAAAATTTAAGAAAATAAAAGAAATTATATTTTGAATCTTCAAATTTTTCCTCATTATTTGAGACATAAAAAGAGAAAATTTTCAAAACATTTGGTTTTGCTGAGTAAAGATTTCCATTTCCAAAGAACAAAACAAGGGTTAAAAGCCCAGATTTGGTTTTCTTTTATGTTTCTTCATTGACTCAGTAGGATGGTAATTTATTTCTTTCCCAAAAACTTTGGGAAAAATGCAGTAAGCAATAAAAGGATAATCCAGCTATTGTAAAGTAAAATTATTTCAGAAGACTAGCACCCCTGTTTGGTTGTCCAGAAAACAAAGAAAAAACGGAGAAAATAAATATTTGGACCTTATGCTCTATGATATTTTGGTTACCTTTATCAGGCTGACTTGAAGAGAGATTCTTCTAAAAATGAAATATCTGGGACTCAAAAATTTAATGTTTTACTACGTTTTCTCATCAACCAAACCAACTATAAAGTGAAGACGGGAAAAAATCTACAAACCCGTTAGGGGGTAAAATTCGGAGACTCCAAAAGTTTGTGTGTGCAAGATTTTCTCATCCACCGAACAAAGAAAATAAAAGAAAAACGAGCAAACCCATTAAAAGTGAATCTTACAAAATTAATGTTTTTCCTAAATTTTCTTATAAACCAAAGAGAAAATAAGGAAAATTTGGGGGAAATAAAACGATTGAAAGCGGAACTTCTCAGACTCAAAAGTTAAGTTTCTCTTCATTTTCTCATCAACCAAACAAGGGAACAAGGAGAATTGAACAATTAAATAAAACAAGAACACAGAACATACCTACTAAGAAACAACAACAATGACAATGATAGCCTCTGTATTCAGATGCATGGATTGAAGAGGAGAAAAAAGAGAGATCGAATGCCGAAAATTTTTCGAAAATCGGCAGGAATTCAACCGAAAACACAGGGTCCGAAAAATCGGGTCGGCAACAGAGAAAATGACGGGTTTGTGCCTAGTTCTTTTCGGCTGTTTCCAGACCATGCAGGTACTATCACCAATCATAAACATGTAATTATTTGGGAGGTAGCGAATATACCTTTGCCCTTACCCTTCCCAATAGGATTTCGAGCTTAAAAACGCCTTTTAGTTTTTATTTTTTAAACTATTTTTTTTTTTTCCTTTCCTTTTAATACAATGTGTTTGATTAAAAAAATAAAAACTATTTAATAATAAAAAAAATAATTGTCATTTTATGTAATAAACACGTGATAATATATATATATTACATCTTATATGTAACATTATTAATTTTATTATTATTTTTACTTCATTAATTTAATTAAATATTCAAATATATTTATAATTATTCAAATATATTTATAATTATTCAAGATATAATTCTTATTTTTTAATTTATATGCAAAGCGTAAGAACTCTTTAAATTTTCAAAAAGATAATGATTTTTAAAATTATGAGGTATTAAAAAAATTTATTACCTCAAATTTATATATAAAATAAATCTATACTTTTTTATATATATAAATTACTATATTTTATATATAAATTACTATTAGAAATAATTATTACTAAAAAGTTAAGCTGTGGTGGTTTTTTTTTTCTTTTTTTGAAAACAAAAAATATTATAATTTAGAAAACTTTTATGCCAAAGTTCTTATTTTCATTATATTCTTAAAAATCACTTTTTAAAAAGTTCCGATTAGTTAAGAGTTTGTTTGATAGTGATTCTAAGAAGTGCTTTTAATATTTCTAATATTTGAAAATTTTTATCCTTCAAGTTAAAAAAAACTAAAAACACTTTCTAGAATCAATTTCAAACACACTTTAAGTAAATTGGTTTTCCTATGATATAACTTGTTTTCCCAGCAAACAACTAGATCCTAATGTCACAGACTTAGTCGTTCACTAAGCTCGTGCGACACTTAGACAAGCCAAGATGCTTGATCTTGCTAAGTCAGTCTTGCTCCCCAATGCTTAGCTTGCTCGGCTAAGACACTTGCGACTCGAAAGCTCAAGAAGCTTGGTAGGCAACCCTTGAAAGAATGGAAGCTCTTTATTACTCAAAGAAGCCTTTACAAGTGCTTAGATGCTCACTTGCTTGGTGCCTTGGCCAAATGAGGCCTTCACCTATTTATAGGCACCAATGGAACTCTCTGGAACCTTGGAGGGTTCCTTACAACTCAAGACTATTCTAGAATGTCCTACATCATTCTAGGTACAAGCCTATATACAAGTATATACAAGAGTCTTCTAGATTTCTCTAGAAAGCCCCGGACTCCTCTCGTGCCTTCCACCATGGTGTAGAATTGTGTGGATTCCTCCAGGCTTTTCTAGAACCTTCCACACTCTTTCCACTCTAGGAGTCTCCAGAAGCTTCCTGGCCCTATATAAGGCCATGGGGAGGCTCATTTGAATAAGCTTGTGACACTAAGCTCTAAATGGTTTTTAAAAAGGAAAAGAAAAATTAGATGGCCTATGTATTTTGTTTTATATTGTTTTGGCTGGTCTTAGAGTATATCAGTTATGTCCAATAGTTTGGTTCATCCCTTATTGATTGGGTGTTTCTTCCTCAGGTTTGAAATAGTGAAAATTTTAAGCTTTAGGAGTGTATTTTTATTATTACTCTCAAAACAAATTGGAAATAGCAAATCACTTTGTTTTTCTAAGTTATGTATTGAGCTCGATAAAAGGAAAGCGAAGGAGGGCAAAAACAAAACACATGCTTTCTATTTTTTATAATAAGAAAGAATCAAATAAACCCAACCCAAGGAAAAAAAAAAATAAAAAATGGGTGACCAAAATTATTTACCACAAAAATGCAATCTATAGAAAAATAAAAAAATCAAGTTAGCTAGGGCACTAGAATTGCCTAAGGTCATGAATTTCTCAGGTTATGAAGGGGTAAGGGCTTCCTTTTCTAAATTGGCTTCGCTAGTTGCAGCAATGGGGGTCCTGGGGCTAGGCAATCCCATGAATGCAAGCCTGGGAGAAGGGATTGGACCATAGTTGCCAAAAGGTCTTGGAAGGACCCCAGGTGATAGATTAACTTGTTGGGCTTTGTGGAGCCTAGTTTTGTTTGATCCGGTTTGACGACCCGACCCGTATAATATTGCATGGCTTTTTAATGGGAGATTTATTGAGGCCTGTTGGGCCCGTTTAACCCATTATGGAACCACATTTTGTAATTAAGGTTTTTTAGTGTGGTGGGGTTGCCGTGTTATATATATAGAGAGAGTATTGTAGCCGCTAGGTTGTACTCTGTATTCTTCCGTGATAATAGTGATATCCCTGCAACTTTGTGGACGTAGGCAAATTGCCGAACCACGTAAATACTGTCTTGTGTGTGTGATTGTTTTTTTTTCTTTGGCGTGTGTTTCCTCTAATTTTTGTTTCTCACGGGTTGGGAATTCGGTTTAATTCCCTACAACTGGTATCAGAGCCTAGGGTTAGGTTTGAGTGAGAGCAATGGTAGAGGAAGCAGGAAAGGCGTCTGGAATAGAAAAGTTTGATGGCACAGATTTTGCGTATTGGAGGATGCAGATTGAAGATTATCTCTATGGGAGGAAATTGCATCTGCCTCTTTTGGGGAAAAAACTTGAGAGTATGAAGGCTGAGAAATGGGCGCTTATTGACAGACAGGTTCTAGGAGTTATTAGGTTAACTCTGTCTAGGTTTGTTGTACATAATGTTGTAAAGGAGAAGACCACAGTAGATTTGATGAAGACTTTGTCCGGTATGTATGAAAAGTTGTCCGCAAACAATAAGGTGCATCTGATGAAGAAATTGTTCAATTTGAAGATGACAGAGAATGCATCAGTAGCACAACATCTGAATGAATTTAATACAATCACAAATCAATTGTCATTTGTAGAAATTGATTTTGATGATGAGATTTGTGCTCTGATCGTCTTGGCTTCTTTGCCAAACAGTTATGAGGCAATGAGAATGGCAGTAAGCAATTTTACGGGAAAAGAAAAGCTCAAGTACAATGATATACGAGATTTAATTCTAGCTGAGGAGATTCGCCGAAAAGATGCAGGTGAAACCTCAGGATATGGTTCTGCCCTAAACCTTGAGACAAGAGGCAAAGGTAATGACAAAAATTCAAATCGAGGTAGATCAAATTCCAAAAATTCTAATCGGAACAAAAGCAAATCTAGATCAGGCCAACAAGTATAATGCTGGAATTGTGGGAAAACAGGTCACTTTAAAAGACAATGCAAAAACCCTAAGAAGAATAATGAAGATGATTCTGCTAATGTTGTAATAGAAGAGGTACATGATGCATTACTTCTTGCAGTAGACAGTCCACTTGATGATTGGGTTTTGGATTCAGGAGCTTCGTTTCATACCACTCCACACCGAGAAATCATATAGAATTATGTTGCAGGTGATTTTGGTAAGGTGTATTTGGCTGATGGTTCAACCTTGGATGTTGTGGGTCTGGGAGACGTCCGGATATCGTTGCCCAATGGGTCTGTTTGGTTACTGGAGAAGGTTCGACATATTCCTGACCTGAGGAGGAATCTGATTTTTGTTAGACAACTTGATGATGAAGGACATGCAATACTATTTGTTGGTGGTACTTGGAAGGTTACAAAGGGAGCTAGGGTATTGGCTCGTGGAAAGAAGACTGGTACTCTATATATGACCTTATGTCCAAGAGACACAATTGCAGTTGCTGATGCAAGTACTGATACAAGCCTATGGCACTGCAGACTTGGTCACATGAGTGAGAAAGGGATGAAGATGTTGCTGTCAAAAGGAAAACTATTAGAATTGAAGTCCATTGATTTTGACATGTGTGAAAGTTGCATCTTAGGAAAGCAAAAAAAGGTGAGCTTCTTGAAAACTGGCAGGACACCGAAGGCTGAAAAATTGGAACTAGTACACACTGATTTGTGGAGGCCTTCTCCGGTTGCA
The DNA here is from genome assembly GCF_004353265.1 of Vitis riparia. Taxonomy (NCBI): domain Eukaryota; kingdom Viridiplantae; phylum Streptophyta; class Magnoliopsida; order Vitales; family Vitaceae; genus Vitis; species Vitis riparia. Next base: position 14,707,854 of record NC_048437.1, read on the forward strand.
TCCCTAGGAGGTTCAAGGTACTACATCACCTTTATTGATGACTCAAGTAGAAAGGTATGGGTTTATTTTCTGAAAAATAAATCTGATGTATTTGAAAATTTTAAGAAGTGAAAGGCCATGGTTGAGACAAAAACAGGTTTGAAAGTAAAATGTTTGAGGTCAGATAATGGGGGAGAGTACATAGATGGAGGGTTCAGTGAGTATTGTGTTGCATAGGGAATTAGGATGGAGAAAACCATTCCTGGGACACCACAGCAGAATGGTGTGGCTGAGCGCATGAACAGAACTCTCAATGAGCGTGATAGAAGTATGAGGTTGCATGCTGGACTACCAAAAACGTTTTGGGCTGATGCTGTTAGCACTGCAGTTTACCTGATAAACCGAGGACCATTAGTTCCCATGGAGTTCAGACTTCCTGAGGAGGTTTGGAGCGGTAAAGAGGTGAAGTTTTCACATTTAAAAGTTTTTGGTTGTGTTTGTTATGTTCATATTGATTCTGATGCTCGTAGTAAACTTGATGCAAAGTCAAAAATATGTTTTTTCATTGGCTATGGTGATGAGAAATTTGGCTATAGGTTTTGGGATGAACAAAACAGGAAAATCATCAGAAGTAGAAATGTGATATTTAATGAACAGGTTATGTACAAGGATAGGTCAACTGTAATGTCAGATGTTACAGAGATAGATCAAAAGAAATCTGAGTTTGTCAACTTAGATGAATTGACTGAAAGTACTGTCCAAAAAGGGGGTGAAGAAGATAAGGAGAATGTAAATTCACTGGTAGATTTGATTACACCTGTAGTTGAACTTCGCAGATCTTCTAGGAATATTAGACCTCTGCAGCGTTATTCACCTGTTTTAAATTATCTCCTATTGACTGATGGTGGTGAGCCAGAGTGTTATGATGAAGCCTTGCAAGATGAGAATAAAAGCAAGTGGGAGTTAGCCATGAAGGATGAGATGTATTCCCTGTTGGGGAATCAAACATGGGAACTGACTGAATTGCCAGTAGGAAAGAAGGCTTTGCACAATAAGTGGGTATATAGAATAAAGAATGAGCATGATGGTAGCAAACGTTACAAGGCCAGATTAGTTGTTAAAGGGTTCCAGCAGAAAGAGGGCATTGACTACACAGAGATATTTTCTCCAGTTGTGAATATGTCAACAATTAGACTTGTACTTGGAATGGTGGCTGCAGAAAACTTACATCTTGAGTAGTTAGATGTGAAGACAGCATTCCTTCATGGTGACTTGGAGGAAGACCTTTACATGATTCAGCCAGAAGGGTTCATTGTTCAGAGACAAGAGAATCTAGTATGCAAATTGAGAAAGAGCTTGTATGGCCTTAAACAAGCTCCTAGACAGTGGTACAAGAAGTTTGACAATTTTATGCATAGAATTGGGTTCAAGAGATGTGAAGCTGATCACTGTTGCTATGTTAAGTCCTTTGACAATTCTTACATCATATTACTGTTGTATGTGGATGATATGCTTATTGCAGGGTTTGACATTGAGAAGATTAATAATCTGAAGAAGCAATTGTCCAAACAGTTTGCAATGAAGGATTTGGGAGTTGTAAATCAAATCCTTGGTATGAGAATCATTAGAGACAAGGCTAATGGTACATTGAAGCTTTCACAGTCAGAGTATGTGAAGAAAGTTCTCAGCAGGCTCAACATGAATGAAGCTAAACCAGTGAGCACACCCTTGGGTAGTCATTTCAAACTAAGCAAAGAACAGTCACCGAAGACAGAAGAAGAAAGGGACCATATGAGCAAGGTGCTCTATGCCTCAGCTATTGGCAGCTTGATGTATGCTATGGTGTGTACAAGGCCAGACATTGCACATGCAGTGGGAGTTGTGAGCAGATTAATGAGTAGGCCTGGAAAGCAGCATTGGGAGGCTGTCAAATGGATTTTAAGATATTTGAAGGGTTCATTAGATACATGTCTTTGCTTCACAGGTGCAAGTTTGAAACTACAAGGTTATATAGATGCTGATTTTGCTGGTGATATTGATAGTAGAAAGAGTACTACTGGGTTTGTTTTTACTTTAGGTGGTATAACTATATCATGGACTTCAAATCTACAGAAGATTGTTACTTTGTCTACTACAGAAGCTAAGTATGTTGCAGCAACTAAAGCTGGAAAGGAGATGATTTGGCTACATGGTTTCTTAGATAAATTGGGTAAGAAGCAGAAGATGGGCATTCTACACAGTGACAGTCAGAGTGCAATTTTTCTTGCCAAAAATTCGGCTTTTTATTCAAAGTCGAAACATATACAAACAAAATACCACTTTATCTGTTATCTTGTTGAGGATAAACTGGTAATACTTGAGAAGATTTGTGGATCTAAGAACCCTGCAGACATGTTGACTAAGGGTGTCACTATTGAGAAGTTGAAGCTGTGCGCAGCTTCAATTGGTCTTCTAGCTTGAGGACAGGAGGATGAGTTGTAGGGATGAGGGATTGTTTCTTGGAGGATAGCGGTTTGATGTTGGTGATTGGACTAGTCTCCAAGTGGGAGATTTGTTGAGCTTTGTGGAGCCTAGTTTTGTTTGATCCGGTTTGACGACCCGACCTGAATAATATTGCATGGCTTTTTAATGGAAGATTTATTGAGGCCTGTTGGGCCCGTTTAGCCCATTATGGAACCACCTTTTGTAATTAGGGTTTTTTAGTGTGATGGGGTTGTTGTGTTATATATATAGAGATAATATTGTAGCTGCTAGGTTGTACTCTGTATTCTTCCCTGATAATAGTGATATCCCTGCAACTTCATGGACATAGGCAAATTGCCGAACCACGTAAATACTGTCTTGTGCATGTGATTGTTTTTTTTTCTTTGGCGTGTGTTTCCTCTAATTTTTGTTTCTCACGGGTTGGGAATTCGGTTTAATTCCCTACAAAACTTACTCCATGGCTATGCGTTGTAGCTCAGTGGGGTAATCCCTAACATATCCAATTCAAAACCTTGCTTCGGTGGTCCATTTGTCAATTAATCGTTTGGTAAGCTCAAATACGGGTGCTTCCATATTGGCCTTCTCATCAACCTCAGTCCCTTCCATGGTGGCCCCATTTGTGCGTTCAGATTCCTTAGTTTTAGCAGCACCCACCATTGGCTCTGCCTTTGTACTTAATGTTTAAGCTCAATCTCGTTATTTTTTGTTTTTGTTTTTGTATTTTTCATTTTCCCTCCATGTTTGGATTTAGATATAATAAATTGATTGATGCTTTTCCCTACATTCTTTTATGTCAATCTTTCATTCTACAAGCTAAAAAAAAATAATGCTCACATATTAATTTTAATGGTATAGCATTTTTACTTGGCATGCAAGTGGATTAGATCTAATTTTTCATTTCCTTACTTTCATGTTGCTAGAAGTTTATAGCCTAAAACTCATTACTGTAGAGCCTTTTTTTTTTTTTTTTGAAGGGGGGGGGGGGGGGGGGGGGGTTTGGTTGGTGGGGAATGAGGAGAATTTTGTATATCCAATTGGAAAAGACCCTTTTGTTTTGGGAAATAGATGAATGAACCTAATAATATGATAGAAACTTTCCTGTGTGCTAATAAAATAAAATTAATACAACAAAACTTGGAAGATTTTATCCCACATCCATCAACCCATATCTTACAGATTTAGCAAATTTTCTCTGCATCCATTTTCCAAGAGAATTGTAGTTATAAGAAGGTGAATTTTTATTCTTTTACATTATTGAGCCTAAAACATGTTTGTAATTGGAGATGCTTTGATTTCGTATCATAAAGTTTTGGTTTTATTGTTAAGACTTTTCAAGAGTAGTTGATGCATGAATTAGCCATTGATACACCTAATTTATCTTATGTTGAGAATACTATGAAATAATAATAATAATAATAATAATAATAAAAAGTATTTGAGTAGAACTTGAAGCCTTTGGCTTATATATTTCTATGCAACTTGCTTTTTAAAATTTGGATGTCATGGAATGCTTATAAATGGTAAAATCTCACACATATTTTGCTTATAGCATAAAATTTGGTCATGATGATTAGCTCAATATATCTTAACATTTCTTCAAGTTTTTTGTTATTTTTTTTTTATCAAAGATCAATGTCAACATTTGAAATCGATTTATGACAACATGATCACACAAGAGACAAGTTTCTTAAAAAAGATGGGTTTATTATCTAATGTCATACTCACCATATAATTCAAAAACAAGATAATCCTTTCGACTACACTATCCTTAATACATCCCAAAAGCTATTACATGTCCAACATGACATGTTTCTATGTAAATTAAGACATTATTTGCATCATCTTGAGTGATGTATTGTCCGATGAAGAAGTGATTGAAGAGGATCAAGAGCCAATGGTGGAAAATATCTCATTTGCAGTGTTGATTGCGAATAATCCTAATAATGACAATTTGTTACCAATGACACTAGCCATTAGAATTGTGAAACTCTATAATAAAGAAATTAATGATGCAATGGCTTATTGGAACTCTACAATAGATAACATTTCTACTACATAAACCAATCTACCATGGAAGAAGATGAGGCTTAAGGGTCCTTGAAATATAAAAAATAATAACTTTTATTTTTGGTATTGCTTCCTGATGATGTAACCTAGTTATAAACTTGAATTTTATATGTTTTAGTTTTGAATAAATTTTTTTAAGGATGCAAGAGTTATTTTATGGGTAAATTTTAAACTATTTATCTTTTTCTATCTTTTTTTTTTTAATTTAAATTTATGTGTGATTTTCATTTACCTCTTATAATTTTTTTTTAACAAAATATAAAATAATTAATTTTAACAACATGCATGACACATCTTATTTTACTAGTGTACAAAAAAAAAAAAAAAAATCTATTATGATCATAATAAGCTTTAATGATATATCGTTTGTAAGCTTTTAGATAAAAAAATGAAAAAAAATATGAAAATTTTAATTTTAGGGGTATATTTAAACTAAAAATAAAAAAAGCTTATAATACTCATTTTGAGGAGAGGAAGGGTGCACCATGTATCTCTATCTTGAAATTTGTGCCAAAGTGAGACATGTCACTAAAAGATTTACTGGTGACTAAAACTTGAAGCTGAGTGACTAAGGTGAAACCTTGAAGGTGAGCTAGCCTTTGACTCGACTCTGTTGCATTTTTCACCTCAATTTTGTTCAATAGGATAGTGTAGACCCTCCTTTTGTCTTCTTAGCACATCTAATGGTAGGTGTTTTCTTGTGTTTCTCTCTTGATTTGTAGTCATCTATTAATGGCCCATTGATGCTCATATGATTTTTTTTTCTATGCCACCTTTAGAGGCCTCTTGTTTAAGGCTCATATGGACCCTCATTGTGACCTTGGCCGCCCTTCGAGTTTAGGTTAGACTTCACTTAGGTCACTTAGGCACTTTCCACCTAGTTTATTTAAGCACTTTTTAAGCTAGGTTCCACTTGGTTGTTTTTCTAGGATAGGATCACTTAGACACTTCACTAAACTTAGTTCACTTAGGTTTGTTTCTTGATTTTTGATTGTTTGATTTTTAATATTAGGTGAGTATTTGGTGTGATTTTGAGTTTTTGATTGTTTGAGATGAATTCTCGATACTTAATTGTATGAGTTCGATATTTTGTTTATTTATCTATTTATTACTACATTCTAGTTTAGCATTTAGATTATAAAATGTATGCGTTTGACATATTTTTCTTGTTTTATTTATTTATTTATTCTTAATAAAAATGCATGAGACTGGTGATTTTATTTTATTTTTTAATTTTACATGAATTAATATTTTAGGTTTTCTTATATATGCATGTATTGATTTTTTTTATTAATTATTTTTTCATGAAAATTCGTTGGCAATAAGTTGGATAAGGGAGCATCATCAAATCTTCAAGAGAAGAGAGTTGTTATCAACTTACCATAAGACCAATCCCCAAAATTTGGATTGAAAAAGGAAAGAGTCATGCACAAAGAATCTCCATGCACAACCACATCCTCATATTCCCATACTTAGTCTTGGATTTTGATTTGACTTTCCTATTTCTACTGATATTCTCCACAACCACAATATCAAGCACTAGAAAGGAGGATTATGGGGAGAAGTTTTTGTGGAAAGAATAAAGACAAGAAGAAGGGGCAGAAGTTGCAACTTGGAGAGTATTGCATCTGCCTAATATTTTTTTCTACTCACCACTGCATGTACTACTAAGATGGAGCCCTTAAAAGCATGACATGATGTAATAAACTCTTAGATTTTATTATTTATTTAATAAAGTTCTAGTTCACTTTTATCTATCTTATTTCCATTCATTATATCTTGTAAGCACTCTAGTTTGCATCTTATGCATTGTATGTGAATTGGGTACATTAAGAGTTACACGAAAGATCCAAGTCATGAGCTTCTTGTAAATAGATGACTTGTTCATAGTTGGTTCATGGGTCTAGGAAACCTACTAGAGGTTGTAGTGCACCACCTTCTAATTGGAGAGATTGTAAGCTGACCATATATTCCCTATAGATTGGGTCACTAGTGATGAAAGCTGGTAGCAATAAGTATTCTCAGTAGAGGCACCATGATATCACTTGAGATTGAGACATTGTGTCCCCTTGGGTGATCTTAAGGAAGTGTGTTCATGAAAATTATGGTCATAGTAATTCTTTAAGTGAAACTTGACGTAAGCTCTATGAGAGTTTAGGCATATCAATTTAACACACAATAGGAGGATCTATAATTCAAGGATAGTAAAGATAGTCTTGAAAGGTTGATAGCTTTCACTTTGTTAGACTACAAACACTAGTTCATGGGAAGACTAAACATAATGGATGGCAGGTCACAGGTCCAATTACTTGGTGTTTCGTTGTTATTTACATAAGATATTAGAGTTCAGTTGATTCTTTATAGTGGAATGTTGAATCAACTTTATAATTGGATTTTGAGGGAACTAGTATTCCTATGGGTCCTAATGGTCCTTGCTTTGAACTCATATACCTTGTTGGCATAGATTATGAGGGTTGAATTGGCTCTAGGTTCACTTTATGCATAAGGGTATTTTGGTAATTATGTAAGGTTTCACAAAGGTAAGTGAACAAGGTCTTTAAATTGGGCTAATTGATTAATTAGTAAATCCTATTGGGTTAATTAATCACTTAGGACCCATTTTGAACTACATTAAGTGACCCAAGTCTTAGTGGGCTCAAGTCACTTAAGCTTAGAAGAGAACTCTATAAATACCCCCTTAGGGGTTAGGGTTCTCATAACTTTTTCTAGAGAGTCGTCTTCCATCTCCAAAGAAAGAAAGAGTCATAGCCTCCACCCTCCCTTCCATTCCCACCAGAAGTGTGTTAAGATCAAGGTTTAAGTCATCGGGTGAAAGACTTCAAGTTTATGAAACTTTTGCAATTTTGTTCTTCATCTTCACCACGTGGATTTGATTTGGTTCATTTGAATCTAAAGTATAGTTTTTGTTGGAATTTTTTGAATAACTTTAAAGTTTAAAAATATTATTTTTCTATTGAACATAGGATTTAGAAAAGCTTAGGATAGTTATGCATGTTCTTGACCTGATCCGAGCCTGAGAAATGGAGAGATATGGGATTTTTCTATGCATAGAGAATCTACATGCACAACCACATCCTCATACTCAGTCTTGGATTTTGATTTGACTTTCCCATTTCTTCCGATATTCTCCACAACCACAATATCATGCATAAACGAGGAAGATTTTTTAGAGGATGAGAGGTTTTGTGGAAAGAATAGAGATAAGAAGAAGGGGCAGAAGCTTCAGCTTAGAGAGTACTGCATCTACCCAATATTTTCTTCTACTCACCATTGCATGTACATCATCATGTTTGATGTTTTGGCTAACTACCACCCTATAAAGGTCTACAAGTGCTAGAACAGATATATAAGAATGAAACTAGAATGAACAATCAGGAAGGGGATTTGAACTTAATTTCCCTTTCACATTTAGAGAACTAAAGCTCCCACTCAAACTCACTCAAGACTCAAAATAAATGTGCCTTCTTGGCTTCTTGATTTTATTTGTTTTTCTTTAATTTTCTTTCTCATTTTCAAATAAAATTCAATCATTTCTATATTTACAAGATTCATTTTTTAAGTATTTTAAGTTAATAAAATCTATTTTTAATAAATTTGCTGCCATATTTCACCATGGCTTGCATTTTTCTATTTTCTTTGATTTTTGATAATTTTTCTTTTTTTTGTCCTCAATTTTTAATAAACATGAATAAATTCTAATTCCAAAAATAAGAGAATTTTAGAGAATTAATTCATGCAAATATAAATTGGGCATTCGTGGGAGCCCAACATACATGATATTCTCTTTTGATTATTGATTCCAATTTCTATACTTGATATATATTGATTGATCTTGCTTTGCATTGTGACATACATGAAATTTTTGCACTTGTTATTATGTACTAAGCTTGTTTCCCATGAAAGCACACTCACTGCTAAGGTACACTCCTCACATTTTTATCTCTTTAATTATGCGAATATGCATACTTTGAGTGTGGACAATCTGAAGTATAATATTGCTTTGTTATGTTTTGACCATTGCTTGATATCTTAAAAAAGACAGAATACATATTGCACACATTTTTTAAATTAACCTTTGATATTTTTATGAAAGCGCTTGGGTTATAGATCAGGTATGCTTATCTTTCTTTATCATGTATTTGATTTATTTGATATAATTGTTTTGATATATATAGCATGTCGTTTGGCCATAGACAAAATCACCTTTGCTTTCTTTGGTACCATTGATTTATCGATTAATTGTTATGTTTTCCTTGACCTAATTAGTAGAGACCTAACTTTAAGGCTTAAAGGAGTGTTATGTCTTATCACTGTATCTTCCCAATTATCACTTGATCCTCGGATCTAGACTCGAGTTTTTCAAAGACAGGTGTTTCCAAAAGTCCGAGTAATTTTTCTAAGGGTTTTAGTTTTTTATTTTGTTTTTCCTATATAAAAATAATAATAATAATAAGTGGTGACTCCAGTTTACATATATATATATATATATATATATATATATATATATATATATATATATATATATATATAATACAATTTTTCAGCGTTAAAAGTAAGTCTCATTGATGAGTGATGACACATATGAAAAATACGAGTCCACATATATTTATTTACGTATCTTTCTTCTCAACAATTTTGGGAATTTAGTAATAGCGTGAGACTACATAAGCTATTAATCTTATTTTTGTATAGGGTTCAAGAATGACCTATTAGAGTACAAGAATGATCTTTGCCATGGTCTATTGTACTAAGCTCTAATGGGGTTAGTTATCATGTTTTGTAATTGTTCAACTAATAATGTTGCTACTTTGTAATTTGCCCTCCAAATTGCACTAACATTGAGGTTGGATTACTGTCACCTTGATATGTGAGACGTTAAGGTTGAGCAAACCCTTGGGTTACTCTATCATGTGCCTCAAATTTATTCACAAGGATAGTTATTTACATATCCTTTTCTTTAATGGTCTTGGTGAGTTTAATGATGGTGTGGGTCATTTTCACTAATGGTTGTTTAATCAAAGCAATGTTGCTTGTTGTAATGGGCATAGTTACAAAATATGATGAAGTAGAGTTTGAGACATTTGACGAGGCTTCTTTCTTTAACATCCTAGTTGGTGGCTCAAGGCACACGAGTCTATGTTGGAATTAACATCAACTGCAAAGCAAAGAGACTTATCCACTACTATAAAAAAACTTATATAATGATGCTTTCTTCCTTAACATGTTTTAAAGGTGTCAATATTTAGCCTAAGTGGCAACATATCTTGGTGCTCTATAAAGGCTTGATTAATAATGGCACTTTATGAGGGAGTAATGATGTTTTTATTCAATGGCACTTTTTACAAGTGTCATTAATTGAGGAATTCTTGAAGACCTTGGCACTTTATTTGAGCATCATTAAAAAATTTCTTTCTTATCACTTTTTTAATGTGCCATGTTTTAAAACATCATATATATTCCCATGAAATTTTTGCCAAACACAAAATCCCCTCTAAAATTTCATTCTCACACCCACCATATAACCCACAGGTTTGCAAACACTCATACCCCTCTTTATCTCCAACCTACAGACACTCACACCTTGAAAATCTATTGGTCATTCAAAAACCCTAGCCTTTACTCTCAACCATATTCAGTTTCCCTAAGCCTCCCTAGAGCCTATAACTTTGTCCTCATCATCCCCAAACCCAAACCCTAAGCCTCTCATTTATTTGTTCTCACCATAGTAGTTGAGAACTTCTAACCTCAAAATAGAGAAGCTTCTAACCCTAAGCTTGACATCAAACCTTTTCTAAGCTTGAAACAAAGATGCTCGATGGTTGGCCAAGAGCACCCCCTAATCCAATCCAATATGCCATTTTTGAGGTATCAAATTTCAATAACACACTACACAACCCTCTGTTTGTTTTTCGAGAAAAAAAATCTAATCAAAATATGATTATTTTTTTCTTAGGATCCAAACAATAATTACAACTCTCTCTCTCTTTTTTGCTCTTGATTAATTTAAAACCACCTTGTTTTTCTCTTCTTCTTACCTAAAGATTCTTCAGATCTCCTCTTTCTAGACTCGATGTTCCTCTTAGAAGTTATTTTCTTTGATGTTTTGTTTTCTTTATAAATGTAAATTTGTATATTTGTTTAGTCTTGGATTTGTCATATCATTTCATGCATAGGGTGAGTTATTCGGTTTTATTTGATCAAGAAATCTTTTTTTTTAATTAAATTATTTTTTAGGTACCCTATATTATTTTTTGTTAGGTGTTTTTTTTAATCATTATGTCTTTTTGGTTGTAGAGTTGTGAAAGAAAAATGAAAAGAAAATAAAAATTATGAATTTTAGAATTTACATCAATTCATTTGAGATTAATACGATTATTTGGATTAATTGAGATGTTTGCTTTAGGTTTTGTTCATTGCTAAAAAAAATTGAAACAAAAAAGGAGAAAAAAAAGTTTAATTTGTCACTTTTGTTATTTTCAATTATAGAAGCAAAGTAAGGTGGTTCTTATCAAGTTTTGTTTGGTTATTTGAAAATAAAAAATGAAAATTTGGATGTGACAAGCTTAACTGAAACTAACATGGCCTGTTTAGATTGGTCATGCTACCTTTTTTTAGGGTTCTATTTGCTTGGTGAGAAAAACTAGGTATAGAAAAAAAAAAGTGAACTTATGAAATTTAATTTTCTTATTTTTTGGTCTTAAGAGAGCCAAAACGTTGCTTAGGTGAAATTGGTGCTACCTTTTTTTCCATGGTTGAGAGTTTTTTCTTTTTTAGGAAATCTAAACAAAATGAATGTTAGATTTGTCTTCCTTAACAAATTGTAAACTTAGAAATTGAAAACAAGGACTCAACAATGCCTAAAAGAAGCTATTTTCCTTAATTGTGATGATGTGGTTTTATTGTGTAGCTTAAGTTTGCTTTTTCTTTGTTTGGAATCTTGTATTTGCTTGCTTTATAAGTTAGCTTGAGAGTGAGTAAGCATAGGGACTTGTTAGAGGCCTCTTTTATTGGTCATTCTTTTCTTGAAGTCTTGAAATTGATTATTCCATACATAAAATACCTATCTTTTACATTAGATGCATAGAAACTATTGATTCTAGGTGTTGTTTACTTATTGAAGTAGAGAGATGCCTTGGAAAGAAATCGTGTTGTTTGTTTTTATGATTTTTTTTGGAGTTTATAGACGTGCTCTTGCGCTCTTGATGCTAAAAATGTTTAAGAATAAATGTAAGGCTCTTTTCAGTGTAAGAAATGAAGATATGATTTTTCATTCCGAATTTGTGTTTGAAAATGAATAAAGTTTATTTTGTTCTTATAATGAGGAACTTCTTTTCGATAAAGAAAAGGTTTAGGGCTTAGTTTTTTATAAGCAAAGGGAGAGTTAGGGATTATTTCCTGAAACACAATCCTTCGGAATTTGTTGTGATTTTGGTGTATTAAGAGTCTCGTTCTTCAAGAAGTTCATAATACTGTATGTCTGCTAGGTTATTGTGATTTAATTTATACTAGAAGTAGACATGTGTTGCAAACATGTGAGAAGGTTGGTTGTAGCAAAGAGTTGTGGGGAGTAGGATATGGGTGACAGTTATGGAGTTATTTACTGGTTTGTCTAGATGTTCTTATAATTGTGAAAAAACAAGTCATTTTCTTTGTAGTTTGATAGGAGTTAATGCAAAAACAAATCTGGGCTAGATAGATGATATAACTTTTAATGAATGTAGTAGTGCTTGAGAATGATGGATGAGCAACAAAAGTTTGGAAGACCTCATTAGAGAGTCTAGTATAGGCAATAAGTTAGTTGACAGAGCTTGAAAGAAGTCCACTAATGTAGTGGCAAGCTGTCATAGAGACTAGTTGTGCTTAATTGAACTGATACTGAGTATGGATTTAAAGTCATATGCTATAGTAGATGACGCAGCCTTGGTAAAAGGAAATTGAATGGACATAATTCATGTGAAGGGCCTAATAGTTGGAAAAAATTTTGAACTTCAATAATGTTGGTATTGATAATAATATTTTGAAACTTCTATGGAGGATGTGCATCTTATCTCTCTATAGTTTCTTAACTTTTTAATGTATTGCCATAGAATAATAGCATTCACAATTTCTTGCTTATGTTTTTAGTTTATGTAGTTATACCACATATTCCTTTATGCTTTATTTCCATGCTTGAGGTTCTAGGTTATGTAATTGTATAAATCATTCCTTCACCAATTTGTAGAAAGCGTCTTCACTATTTGGTTTCATTTTGCGTTTCTATGTCTTCAAATTTTGAACTAGAAGTCATACTTAAATTTACCATTATTCTTCAAATGACTACTTAAATACATTGATAAACACTAAGTTTTTTTGGGACTTGACCAGTCAATTAAAGATATTGATCTATAGTATCCTCATTTGTTGATAGGATAAGAACTCAATCCATATGGAATCCATTTTTTTTGTGTCAAACCCAAAATGAATCAACCCCAATAAAATAAATAGAAAATTCAAAGAATTAAAGAAGTATTAACAATAAGTAATTATAAAGATAGTTATCCTTAATAACCTGCTGCATCTAACTACTTGAGTATTGAACCTCTTCCATAATTGATTATGATTGGCTATCTAATTCACTTAGTCACAAATAAGATTAAATAGAAGCTACAAAAGATGAGTTGGGTTTGATGTTTTGGCCATTGGATCAGATTCTAACAATTGTAACCATGTCATAACCTAGGTGGTTTTGAAGTAATCTTTAGATATAGAAAGTTTCTAAATCAAATGGCTTACAATTCAAATTTTTAAAAAAAAAATTTTTATACGATGGATAATCTCCTAAGGAGGAGGATCCATTTTATGCTGGCTCTGGCACTAGAAATTCAATGTTTGTTGTCATGTCACTTCTTCAAAATCCATTCCCTTTGCTCGGGGTACAAAGATAAGATTCAAGCATTTGTAATTAAGTTTTTGTTCTCACCCATTAGAGTACTTTATGTTGCATCTATAATTTATAATCTGACTAGGCTATAGTCAATGGAAGATATCAACAACAGCTACATAAATTATTGAATGAATAAATAGTGGAGGTGCTACATCATACATTTGAAAATGCTTATAGCAAGAGTGAGCCTTTCTTTCTCCATACAACAACTGCTTAGATCTTTGATTTTTGGCTACTTGTATATCAACTTACAAACACCTTGAAGTAGGAATATGATGATAATATACTTTTTTTACCATGATGATTGAAAAATGAAAATAGCTTTGTTATTCCTTCATATAGAAATGCAAGCACCTAAGATGCCATAATGTGGAATTATGGCACAAAATAAAAACTATGAATAAAATGATTAAAGTTCGACTTTCATAGGGCTTGGAATTGTTTGATTTTTGTCATTTATCATATCAAAACAAAATTAATAACCTAATTCAATTATGCTAAGGTAACTCTTGTATGATCAAAAAAGGTTTTTAGTAAAAGTTATGGTAGCATAGCGGTTTTAGGTGTCATCCATTGGTATGGATTTTTTCTGTTAATTAAGACTTGAATGGGAGAAAATGAAATGATTATGATAAAGTGAAATTGGATTGACAATTCATGATGAAAAATCTAAATAAAAATTATTTCAAATTGGGAAGAACAATAAAATGTAAAACAAGAGAAAATTAATAAGGAAAAGAAATTCTCAGAGTTGGAATTTTCTAGAAAACAATTTCTATGGTAAATAGATGTTGAAATCTATTTTTCATCAAGTTAGATTGAAAATCTAAATTCTCTTCTGAACTGATTTTTGATTTATTTTTAAGTCTAGATCTAATTTTTCTTAAAATTAGGTTATTTAATCCAAGAGATCACTTCAAAACATATATTCAATTTATCTTAAATCATCTTCCAATGATTCATACAATGCAACTAGTCAATCTCATGAAATCTAACTTTAAGAATTTAATCAATCTACCTAGTTTGCAATATAATAGTCATTCAAGATAATTTGAAGAGAAAAATTCCAAAAATTTAAGTAACCAATCAATTGGATCAAATTACTTTGATGATTAAAGTTCATTTATCTAATTCACCATATATAAATCTTGTTTCTAGATCCTCATTTCTAAGAGAAAAACGAGATTTAGCCATTCATTCTTAGAGATTTGGTTTCACAAGACATGTTTGGTTAATAAGAAAACGAGGGAAAATGAAAGAAAATAGAGAATTCTATTAAGAAAGAGAATATAGAAAAATTCTACAATAAAAAAATGTCAAAAAGCCTTTACATGAGAAATTCAAGTTTCTATTTATAGGCCAAGGTCAAATGGACACTTTGCAACCTCTCATTGGTCTTCTAGAACCTTTTGGATTCATAAATTTGGAGTTTAAAATCAAAATCACCATTTTGTGCGAGCTTGGACCATTTTGCACAAGGACTATCATTTTCGCATAATCGTGCGAAATTCCAGCATGAGTAGTGTTGGTCTGAGATAAAATCATATATTTTTATTCTATATCAATTCATTAGAGTACAGGTGTATATATAGACAAAAGAAAAGGCTATACATGGACTACATGGATTACGACTACAATTGCTGAGGGATTGCAGTGACTGATTGCAGTGATTGATTTTTCTCCTTTAATGGTTCAGAGAACAACTCACGCCAACACTCCCCCTCAAGTTGGTACGTAAATATCAATAAGTCCCAACTTGTCTAGTGAGTGATGGAATATTTTACTGCTCACAGCTTTTGTAAGAATATCGGCCGGTTGGTCTTCGGATTTCACAAAAGGGAATTGGATTATCTTTGCATCAAGATTTTGTTTAATAAAGTGTCGATCTACTTCTACGTGCTTAGTCCGATAATGCTGAATGGGATTATGGGAGATGTCAATTGCTGCTTTATTATCACAAAACAACTTCATCTCGGAGTCAAGGGCAAAACCAATCTCCGTTAGAAGTCTCCTAAGCCACAATAACTCACATAGTCCTTTAGCCATTCCATGAAACTCAGCTTCCGCACTGGATAGAGCGACCACCTTATGCTTTTTGCTTCTCCAAGTAACCAAGTTTCCTCCAACAAAAGTGAAGTTGCCTGAGGTGGATTTCCTATCCATGATGTTCCCTGCCCAATCTGCGTCTGTATATCCTTATACTCTTAGGTGATCATTTTTTGAGAACATAAGTCCATTTCTAGGGGACGACTTCAAATATCTCAAAATCTGCATAACGGCACTCATATGATCTTCACTTGGACAATGCATAAACTGGCTTATCACACTTACTGCATAAGCAATATCCGGTCGTGTGTGAGAAAGATAAATAAGCTTGCCTACTAGTCTTTGATACCTTCCTTTGTCTGTTGGTACTTGATTGGGATATTCTCCAAGTTTGTGATTCGGAATTATTGGAGTTTCTATAGGCTTACAATCAAGTAATCCAACCTCTGTTAATAGGTCTAAAATATATTTTCTTTGAGACAAGAATATACCTCGCTTTGATCTAGCAACTTCAATTCCCAGAAAGTATTTTAGTCCTCCTAGGTTCTTCATTTCAAACTCAGATGCCAACTACTCTTGAAGTCTCGCTATCTCCTCTGAATCGTCTCCTGTGATGATCATATCGTCTACATAGACTATCAGAGCAGTCAGTTTGCCCTGTCTATGCTTTAGGAACAAAGTGTGATCAGAGTTACTTTACTGGAATCCATACTTTTTCATTGCCGTACTGAATCTCCCAAACCAAGCTCGAGGTGATTGTTTCAACCCGTATAGTGTTCTTTGTAATTTGCAAACAATGTTGCCTTCTGTGTTGGCTACATATCCTAAGGGAATGTCCATATATATATCTTCTTCTAGATCACCATGTAAAAACGCATTCTTTACATCGAACTGATGCAGGGGCCAATCCAGATTTGCTGCAAGTGACAACAATACTCTCACCGTATTTAGTTTGGCAACGGGTGAGAATGTTTCCTGATAGTCAACTCCGTATGTCTGCGTGAATCCCTTTGCTACAAGTCTCACCTTGTAACGCTCAATTGTTCCATTTACCTTGTATTTGATAGAAAACATCCATTTGCACCCCACTGTTTTCTGTCCTTTAAGTAGATTGACAAGAATCCAGGTCTTATTTTTCAATAGTGCCTCCATCTCCTCCTTCATAGCCTGGACCCACCTCGGGTCTTTCATTGCTTCTTCAACGTTTGTAGGAACCTGACATGAGGAGAGTGCATCTGCGAAAGTCTTTAGAGGTTCAGGAAGCATCTTTGTGGATACATAGTTGGCAATCGGGTATTTCAACCTCCGGTCTTCTATGTTAGGAGAGTATCTATCTGGTGGCTTGCCTCGATTATGCTTGTATGGTAACTCATAGCCCACATGAGCATCATTAGTTAACACAGGTGTACTCAGAGTGTTTAGGGAACTTACCTCAGGAATATTCTCAGGAGATGGGTCTTTGGATACTGTGGGATGAGGGGGTACTATCGTCTGCTGTGGCTATTGCTCTTCAATTACTAATGGTAGAACACCAAGTTCTGTGTCAACATCAGGTTCTGTATTGGATACAAAAACAACAGGCTCAACATCAAGTTCTGTATTGGATACAGAAACAACAGGCTCCCAATCAAACCTCAACCAATTCAACTCTTTATTTTGAGGCGCCCCCTGAAGAGTAGAAGTGGATGTGGTCGGATAGTAGAAAGTCTCTGATTCCAAGAAGGCGACATCCATCGTCACATAGGTGCGATGATTAGATGGATCATAACAGCGATATCACTTTTGATGTAGGCCATACCCCAAAAAAAGACACCGGACTGCACAGGGATTGAGTTTAGTGCATTGATTCTTGTGTAAATGAACGAAGGCAACACAGCCAAATACTCGAGGCGGAAGCATTAAGGCAGTAGGTAGAGAGATGATAGTGGATAGAGCCTGGAGAGGAGTCTTGAACTTAAGAACCTTAGAAGGCATCCGATTAATAAGGTGAACTGTTGTAGTGACAACATCAGTCCAAAAATGATTAGGTACATGAACACTAAGAAGAATAGCCAGAGCAGTCTCTAAAATATGCCGATTTTTCCTTTCGGCAATTTCGTTTTCTTGTGGTGTTTGAGGACAGGTAGTTTCATGAATCAAGCCATGGTGACTGAAATAATTTTTGAAGTCACGATGCATATACTCTCCACCAATATCGGATCGAAGTATGCGAATTGTAGCAGAATACTCAGTTTTAATCATCTCATGAAATGAGCAAAAAACAGAGAAAACTTCATCCTTATTCTTCATTAGATACAACCATGTCATACGAGTGCAATCATCCACAAAAATCACAAACCATCGAACCCCAGATATAGTGGATTTGGGAGATGGACCCCACACATCAGAGTGAATCAATTCAAAAGGCATCCGACTCTTATTAAAACTCAAAGGATAACTAACATGATGACTTTTAGCTAGGATGCATGTCTCGCATTTAAAATCCAAATTCGACAAACCCAAAAATAAAGTAGGAAATACAAGTTTCAAATATCCAAATGAAGGATGTCCTAACCGACGATGCCACAACAAAATGTTAGCCTTATTTCAATCACTAGAGCTTCTCATATGGTTAGGTCGACCGATGCCAAAATCTTCCATATAGTAGAGCCCCCCCTTTTTAGTACCACGCCCAATTATCTCCTTGGTGAGAATATCCTGAAGAAGACAAAAGGTTGGATAAATTAGAACAATACAATTTAACTCCTTCGTGACTTGGCTCACTAACAATAATTTATGAGACAATGAGGGTACAAAAAGGGTATTGGTTAAGGAGAGAGTTGGTGATATCATCACTGTACCAGCCCCTTTTACCAAAGAGATGTCCCCATTAGCATTAGCAATGCTAGTACGCCGAGGAGAGGATCGTTAAGAAAAATCACTTGCATCATACGTCATGTGGTCTGTTGCCCCTTAATCAAGAATCCAACCATCATATGATTAAGTGGTATTGGTCCCGAGAAAACTCATACCTGTATCCAAATCAACTGTTGTTGTTGGAATAAGTGTCAATTGGGACTCAGCCGAGGCTATCGCGGCCTTGCCCATGCCATTAGCTGCATTTTTGCTGGCTCCACCATCATTCCCATTCCCATCTCGTCACCTCTTGGCTTGTAATTCATGCCACCAATCTAGGTAGCCATGTAGTTTGAAGCATGTGTCTCTAGTATGCTTCGAATTTCCACAATGAGAGCATTTCATGTCATTGGATGGGCCATTTGACTTAGAAACTGAGTTGAATTTTCCATTCAATGATAGAGAGTTGGCTGCAGTGGAGGGCCCTTGTTTGAGGCTTCATGAAGCCAACACTGCTCCAGCCGCCTCTTCTCCATTATTGGTTGTCATCACCGCCTGACGCACAGCTTCTCTACGAACATGGGCATATGTCTGTTCCATTGTGGGAAATGGCTTAAGCTGCGACACATCACTTCTAATATTATCGAGTTTATCAACCAAACCATCAAGAAAAGTATATACCCGATCCTCCTGTAGTATATTGTTAAAATATTGGATATCTGCTGGACATTGCATTGGATTGGGACGACGAAAATCAATCTCCCGCCATAGAACTTGGAGATCATTGTAGCATTTTTCTAGAGAGCCACTTCCTTGCCTGAGTCGCGCCACTCGCCGCCGGAGTTCATAAACTTGGGTTGCATCACTTCCATCGAAGTAAGTGGTTGCAATTGCATCCCAAACTTGCTTTGCCATTGGAAACCGAATGAAGTTGCCAATAAGGGATGGATCCATCGAACCAATTAGCCATCCTTTCACAATTGCATTCTCAGTCCGCCACCTACGGAAGGAAGGGTCGGTTGTTAATGGTTGAGGAAGGTCGCCGTTGATGTAGCTGATTACTACCAAAAAGTGCTATTGTGTAGACCTAATTATAATGGTTTTAAGCACCTTTGTGTAGTAATCATATTCATTTAACCCAATTAATTCATTAAGGTCCTTAGTAATTGGTTTTAACCATTTTGTGGCAAGTTTACATGTTTTTATCAGCTTATGAATCAATTCAAGCATGCCAAATGATGGAGGAGCTACTTGGACAAGTTAAAGCAAGGATTTTGGAAGTTTACAGGCTTGAATTTCAAGTGGAAACATGAGCACAAGCAAAGAGAATGCAAAGAGGAAAAACAAGCAAAGTGAAGAGAATAGAGGACAGCATCTGCAGTCTTCTTTCGCACTTTTGGGGCACTTCCCGAAGTTCATTTTCTACATGCTATATACCATTTCAAAGCTCAGGAAGTCAAGAATCCAATACTTCAAACCGTGTACAATTTGGAGCTGAAATGAGGAAGATATGGCCTTCGGAAGACAACTGCATCAAACCTTGCGGGAATTTCGCAAGGTGAATTTCTCCTTGCGAAATTTCGAAGGGGATTTTCCTCACGATGCGAAATTTTGCCATTTCGCAACATTGCGAAATTTTTGCAAGGAGAAATTCACATTGCGAAAATGCCAAATCTCCTCTGTTTCTCCACGCACGCACCACCGACTTCCCAGATATTTTTAGCTTGATATTTTCTCATGTAAATTCCTTTTGTAACCTTGTATTCAGCCATCATAAGGCTTTATCTTGTAATTTTGCTATATATAGAGGTACACAACACCTCCAGAAGAAATTGGATTGGAATGGACGGAGGGGGTGATCGATCCTCTGTAGATTAAATTAGAATTATATAAAGCTCTGTTTTTCTTCTTTTCTCTTTTCTTTCTCATTTTCTTAGTAGCCAAACAGCCTCTGAGGGCTTTTCCTCAGAGGATGATTGGCTAAAACCTTTAAGTTTCTCAAAGTATGGATGTTATGTGATGGCTTGGATGCAATCCCATGGAAATTTCTCGCACCCGGAAGGTAAGGTAGTCGTAAAGTGAATTTCTCCTTGCGAAATTTCGCAAGGGGATTTTCCTCACGGTGCGAAATTTTGCCATTTCGCAACATTGCGAAATTTTCGCAAGGAGAAATTCACCTTGCGAAAATGCCAAATCTCCTCTGTTTCTCCACGCACGCACCACCGACTTCCCAGATATTTTTAGCTTGATATTTTCTCATGTAAATTCCTTTTGTAACCTTGTATTCAGCCATCATAAGGCTTTATCTTGTAATTTTGCTATATATAGAGGTGCACAACACCTCCAGGAGAGGGGAATAGAGATAGGATTGGGGGATCGATCCTCTGTACATTAGCTTAGAAATATAAAGCTCTGTTTTTCTTCTTTTCTCTTTTCTTTCTCATTTTCTTAGTAGCCAAACAGCCTCTGAGGACTTTTCCTCAGAGGATGGTTGGCTAAAACCTTTAAGTTTCTCAAAGTATGGATGTTATGTGATGGCTTGGATGCAATCCCATGGAAATTTCTCGCACCCGGAAGGTAAGGTAGTCGTTTTTCATTAATGGTTCATTAATGGAAAGTTTGGTTTTTATTTCCTTTGGACAACTTCCAACGGCCAATACTTGATAAGCTTTTGGATTTCTATCCATTAGTTATCTCCTACGAGCTATTGGAAGGTGAGGTTTTCAATTCCAAGTTTTGCATTAATCCGTTAGAACCAATTTCAATGGCCATTGAAAGGTGAGTTTATCACCTGGAATGACTTTGAGTTGCCAATATTTGGTAAGCTTTTGGCTTTAGACCATTAGTTATCTCTTACGAGCCATTCAAAGGAAGTCTAAGGTGAATAACCATTGATGAAATTCACTACCATCTGTTTTGCCATTTTAAAGGATTAAAACTTGATTTGCTAAATCCATACCGGTTCGGGAAGCAAGCATCACCATAGTTGCAACCCCAACGCGAGGAGCCTATCCTGAGATTTCCAATTTGCATAAGAGCCAGAGCATAGCTATCCTATCTTTGAGAAACTTGTTTTTACACCCTTTCATTTTAGTCTTTAATGTTAGCTTAAATTAGTTTAAATCTTTCTAAAACATTTTCATCTTCTTTTAAAGCTAACATCCATAAGAAAATCACCTATTTTCCTAATTTGAATATCACTTGTGTTTGCGAAAACCCTTCCCAGTGAACGATCCTAGAACCACTATGCTATAGTAGCTTGGCTACTTTAGTAATAGTATTTAAGGTATAAATTTTGTTGATACGCCTTTAAAGCTAAGCTACCATGAGTCGCATCAGTAGCCGAGTTTATCCTTCCCCGCGACATACATCTCTACGACTTGTGACCAGAGGGCGTAATTCGTGCCATCCAGTTTGATGCCAATCGGGGCAATTGTTGAGTCGGTGGTTGGAATGGACGTCGAAGCTTTACTCAAAGCTTCTGTCATCCTTGCCGTAAGTTCAGACAGTACAGATGGTGGGATTGAAGATTCACCCGAGTGCTCACCTAAGTGAGGATCTGTATCTGCCATGTGAAAAACGTTTGGGCTCTGTTTTTAAGAAATTTGGTTGAACGGAGGGTAGAGGATCGAATTATGCTCTGATACCATGTTGGTCTGAGATAAAATCATATATTTTTATTCTATATCAATTCATTAGAGTACAGGTGTATATATAGACAAAAGAAAAGGCTATACATGGACTACATGGATTACGGCTACAATTGCTGAGGGATTGCAATGACTGATTGCAGTGATTGATTTTTCTCCTTTAATGGTTCAGAGAACAACTCACGCCAACAGTAGCAACAAGAGGTGACTTTTTAGACCATTTCTTTTGGTTGCACAAAATTTTGCATGTTCATGTGAAATCAATTTAGACATCCTTCTAAGCCTGTAGCACAAATTTCCTCTTCTGGTCTAATTCCCATAGTCATGCAAAATTTTTGCATAATCATGCAAACTTGCAACAAATGGTTTTTGATATTCTCTTTGTCATTTTTGCCAGTTTCTTCAGTTGGCTCCAAGTGAACTACATCCAATTAGCCCAAATCCTGATCCAAACCAATTGTACTACTTCTTCCATCATATATTTGGATCATCATCAATATTATTTTCCCTCTTCAAGTCGATTTATTTATTTTATATATATATATATATATATATATATATATTTGTCATTCAATTCATTAAAATCACACCTTGAAACAACTCCAAAACTTCACAAAAACCATTAGTAACTCTTGTAAGGGCAACAACATATTAATTGGGTATTTTAGGCATAATTACTATTCAAAAGATATGAAATGTGTGACAATTATTATCTATAATATGCTCTTTTTAAGTAATAATCAGCTTGGTAGGAGAGATTTGTTTTAATTTTGGTACTAAAGCCAATTGGAAAAGATATGAGAGAAAAGTAGGAAAATAAAATAAAATAGAAAATGAAATGGAGAGATGTGAGATAAATGAAAAAAAGATGAGGGATTCAAAATAGGATAAGTAAAATGTGATTGGTAATACAAGAAATTAACAAATCAAATTGAAAGTGAAATAAAAGTAACATACTTAAGGCTAAATAGGTGTGAAGAGCAGTAGGCAATGGGCAAGAACTTAAGGCTATAGTAATGTACTACCTATATAGTTGGTTCTTTGGAAACTTTAAAATGTGAAAAGAAAAGCAAATAGTTTGGATTGAATTTTTACTAGAAGACAAGTACATAGTAAAATTAATATTAGGGAAATCAGCTAGCTGGTCTGGGATTTTAACTTTGAATTCATGAAATTGCCTCTTACAAGGATAAAGAGTTTTTGATATTGAAACCTTTTATCTTGTAATTGGAAGATTCAATTTCAGTTGTTTAATTACATATCCTTGTCCTTCTTCACTAATAAGGAGTGTGACTTTCTGATCAATTAGGGAAGGGGATATATGAGATTGAGATTGCTTTTATAGTCTAATCAAGTTATAGATGTCCTGAGATTTAAGTCAATTAGTATAGAAGTTACTAGTGGTTGCTAAGTGAATTTAAAATCCTTTAACCCGCTTTTTCAATCTAAATCAAAATATATTTGTACCCTTACCATTTTTTTCCCAAAAATAAATTATTTTCTATGTTTCAGAAAGTGAGATGCTAGATATTTCTATTGGGCAATCAATTTTTAGTACACTAAATTTTTAGTTGCAACTAGCCTCGATAGATATTTCAGATAATGCTTCTAGCTTTGCATATGAATAAAAATATAAAATAAAATATTATACTTTACTTGCATGTTAGTTGACTGGTTTAAATTGAAAAACAATGTGATATTGATGTTATTTATTATCTACTTTCCTATCCCAACTTAGTGATGAGTAATAGTTGAGATTCTCTCAAAAACACTAGGGAAATGTTGGTATTTATGAATAAGAGATAAAGGAATTAAATTACTAGTTGTGATCAATTAATAGGCTGTTGAGCTACATAATTTGGAGATTTTGAGAATTCAATGAGACAAAGATTAAATGACTTTTGTTTACATCATCAAAGAACATGCATGTATATTATAGTCAACAAAAAAAGTTGTAAGAAAGTTATGTTCATATTGGTTAACAATGTGATTTTATTCTTTGCTTCTTTTATTTCCGTGTATTGTTTCAAATAGTAATGTAAATATCTTTGAAAATGTCCAAAGAATTTGACTCACTCATTGATACATATCACAAAGTTTCTAATTATTTCTCTATTGTGTGTTCTGTAATAACAAAATTCTAGGGCATTTTCAACCAATCTAAACTAATTTCATCTAAAAGATCCTTTAAATAGATTTTGCAAAAATAAAAAATAAAAAATAAAAAATCTCAAATGAGTGTTTCTCAACCATATAGGCATCTATCAATATGACAAACTTATGGTTGATAACTACGATTTTGAATTTTTTTTAAAAACTAGATAAAATCATAGTTAATGATTATAAACTTAAGCTTAAAACTATTGTTATCAATTATGATTTTGAACGTGAGCTGAAAAACGTGAGTTTTATCATTTTCTTCACATGGCTTAGAATTATTCTTTTGAGATTATTTTTTTAAAAAAATTTATGACCTAGATATGAATTTTTATTTGTTAATTAAAGTGAATAAGGATGGATAAAATACTCTAGTTCCAAACTTTGTATGGTTTGTTAATGGGAAGTTTTGAGAGTCTTCTTTGGGACCAGATGTGAAATTGGGGCCACATCAGTATAGTGAAGATCAGCCCAATTTGTTGGCTTGTGAAAGAGGTTTGTTTCATTCTATTCTTATTATCACTTAAAGTATGCTAAAAAAATAGATGTTGAAACTCTTTTTCTTAGCTTTAATTTTAGTCAACTATGTTTGCATGAAACCTTAGAGTTCTCATTCAAGTATCATTATGACACAAAAGTTTATCTTGTTACATACTAAAGACATTTAAGTTGTCAAAAGGTGAAAATGGTTCCATATAAACTACTTTCAAGTTGACAACTTTTAAATTGTCTACCATGTAATAAAGATCTTTTCTCTACAAATGATGTTTGAAATTAGACAGTATAAGAAAACATAATATCTATGAAGTTAATTGTTTGTTCTTAATTTATTTTAAGAAATTTTGGTACTCTTTCCTCTTGCTCTGTAAGTGCATATTTAAACAAAGTCACATATTATGCATTGTCCATTTTGTGTACTTGGGCAACTTTAGGGAAATGCTGCCAAAATTTATTTAAAGTGAAATTGAGCACATTGGCAATTGACACATAGAGATTATGTATTCCTATATGGGATAGAAACTACTTCCTATTTTAGGATGTTGACACAGAAATTAAGCATATTATTTGTGGTAAGGAACTTCATTATAAATTGAAAATGAGATTGTTTTTAATCTCTAAGATTTTTGTTTTTATTTACATATTATTTATGTTTGGCTTCTATTAGTTGATTAAAAAAGAGTTTAAGCAAATGGCTATAAGGAAATTTACTAGTTTAGGATATTGTGAATCTAATTTTTATTCCTTTCAAATAATTAACCCTTTTTAATGCTACGATTCTAAGCTTTTTGACAAAAAAAAAAAAAAAAAAAATTGTTTTCTATATAACTTCAATATTTTAGCAAATTTATTAACATAGATTTATTTAGATATTTTGTTGTTAAGAAACTGTTATTTATCATAATCAATTTCGTTTCTTAAATATGCTTTGATAACTTATTCAAATAGGAAATAAAGCAATTAGGGGTATTTGTAAACAACTTTTGAAAAAGAATGATTTGGAAGTTTCTAATTAATTAAAGAATCAAATGAGTTTTATGTTAAAAAAAACAATCATTCTAATGTAGTCTAAATATTTATATAAAAATTTCATATGCAAAAAATTTTATAAATTTTTTTAATCATAAGTCATTCTTCCTTAAAATAACTTCTCACATTCAACCTATGTAAATTGGAATTTTTTTTTTTTTTTTTTTTTGTATCTTGAAGAAAGCCAATAGTAGGTTAAAGCTATTTCAGTAATTTCTAGAAAAAACCGCTCTAACCTGCTTTATGAGAGAAGAACAGAAGGAGCATATAGGAAGATCAAAAAACAATTACAAGCTTAAGGACATTTTACCATCTACAATATTTTGTTCTTAATAAAGTGTCAAAGATGGGCTTTGAGAACCCTAACATGCTTGTAGAATTTTTCAACTGATTTTGGCCCTTTATATTTTACACTACTGAAAACAGAGATGGGAGAAAATGGGTGTAATACTAACTTCCTTTATATTTAGAATATGTAAATTTGTTTATGGGTTGCTTGCTTCTTGTTACACACTTACATTAAAATTATTTCTTGTGAACTTCATTTTTTAGTTGTCAACTTCTTAGATTTTGTTGGGTCAATTATCAGTTCTTCTTAACAGTTGAATGGTTTATGCAATGCTTAGGACCCTATTCTACACCAATAAAGAAAACAGAGAAGGAAATTAAAGAAATGGTTAAGAAAGTCAATGATTTATGTGGTATGTTTCTTCTTCTTGATATATCCAATGTGTAGTGTCATGTGATAAAAAAAAAGGCATGTATTATGATGATCCATGTAGAAAATAGTAGTAGCCAAGGTTATGTGAGAGGTTTTGATAAACTAGGCATGTATTATGAACTAATTATGGCTTCAATAACATTTCATGAAATTATAGCAATAATTTTTGTCTTACAACAAGTATCAGGGAGTTTGATATTGGCTTAGCTACTCTAAGTCAATGGGTTCTTGTTTCTCATAAGCAAATGATGATGCAGGAGGAGTAGCCTCTCCAGGTAGTTTTTCTTGATTTTGTTGAACAAAATTTTCAGTCTCAATATAATGTATTTCTAAAGAGTGGTTGGTTTTGGAAACTAAGTGGCAAGATGCACAAAGATAATTAATCTCCATTCTAAGGATGCCAAATATGTGATAAATGTTAAAAAAATTGAAAGGTAAGCTTCAACTTTAAGTCCATTTCTTCCTATAGAAACTTGTACTTGGATTTTCTTTTTTTTTTTGTTCCTTTTGTTTTGTTGAAGCACAAAATTTGTATAAAACATAATATTCTTTCCTCTTTTTTTTCCTTCATTTTATAGATAAACAAGTTCATAATAGAAAGGCAAGAGAGATAAGAGATACTAGTAATAGATGCATGAGGTGTACAACGTGTGGATGAAAGTATAAAGTAGCTTTTCTTGTATATTTACCAGAAAAATGATAATCTCATTTGCAAAGAGATCCCCTCAAAACTCTAGATTAGTGATTACAAACTCTTTCTAAGATGATAAAAAAAAAAGAGTTTTCAATAGAAAAAAAAAAACATGTAATAAGCATATCTGTTCATTATTCCCACTATTCTAAATCTAGGAAACAACCAACAAATTCAGATGAGATGAAAAAATCAACTCAGATTTTAGATGGGTTGTCTCCTTTCTCTCTTAATCCAATAATACAGTTCCTTTTTATGTTGGTGTTGTATTTTTTTCTCACTTGTTAATGGCAAGGATAATTTGACTCCACCCTCTTTTACACCTATCAATTGTGATCTTTACCATTCCAAGTATTCAATTTTTGTTTTCATTTTATTTTCTTTGAATTCTTGGGTTGCCGAATTGATGGCGTAGCTGCGTATTTGATGATTTTTTTGGGATAATTGGAAAGAAAATCTGGTGGGGAATGAGGGGGTTGGTTTTAACCGTTTGGCTATTGACAAATTATGGGGAAAATGGGAAGGGAATAGGGTTGTGGAATCTTTGGTTTTTCATCATCAGGGACCTAGGAAATTTGATTGGTGGGTTCTATGAAATTTCAAAGTGGGCTTTTGATGGAAGAGATACGCAACTTGGTCCATCATCACCCAGATAAATTCACTGTAAGTGTTTTTTTTTCTTGATTCATTGCTCTTGTGTTTGTGCTTTGATGATTTATAAATGAAATAGATAGAGACAATGGAAACTAGAAATCAAGGCTACAAAGTAGAGATCACAATAGTTACTTATTGACATTTTCATGTTGTCGGTTTAGATTTGGAGAAACTAATCATTGAGTTTGATTCAATGTTTACAAAAGTTGTTGAATTTGGAGTTTGTGAGTTGATAGAATTACAAAAGATAGATTATGATGTAGTTTATGGGCCTTATTTTCAATTTTACATGTAGTGGATAGAATATCTCTTCCAAAGTTTTGGGCAGCATGGAAGGGAGCTTATTACATTTGAACTCTCATTATAGGTTCTATTAGTATTGAGTAAAGAATAGCTTCTACCTAACATGTATAGGAATATTACTTTATAATTAAAGATTATGATTTTGTATTCCTACTCATAGAACCTATATATACAAACTTGTATAGGAATACATGTGTAGTTTTGAATGGATGGAATTCCAATAAAATATTGGTTTTTCTTATTAATATTTGTTTAATATGATATTATGAGCAAAATTTCAATAACAATATGAGGTGTCATATTAGGATTTCTAACCAATTAAATTAATCGAAATAGGATTTTTAATTTAAGAAAAAAAAAACATGATGCTTGTAAAGAGTGCCAAGGTTCTAACAAAGCACATATAGAAAAACTATGACGCTCATAAAAGTGTCTCGATAAAGATATTACACTAAAATAAGATGATGCTTTAAATTATGAGTGTCAATATTGTTTGTTAAAAAATAATAAAGCTTTTTTTTTATTTGACGATTGAAAAGTATTAATGTCGACCATAATATAAATTCATGGGACACCTAGGTAGATTGAAGATGACACTTAAAATGAGTTGTCAAGGTTTTTATTGATAGAAGATGACCCTTCTAATAAGGGTCAACGTATATAAAAATATACAATGATAGTCTATGACATTTTAGAAAAGTGTTACTATATATCTTTCTTGACGCATTAGAAGTGTCATTGTTTTACTTTTTCCTTGTAGTGATCCCTAGAGGCCTTTGAGATTGTTGGGGCATCTTCTTAGATGAAAGATCTTGACCCTTTATCTAAAGCGAGGCTTGGATGATGATTGGTTGATGTTTGTCATGCACTTCCACTACATTTGGCAAGTGAGGGGGGATTTCTTTTGCATGAAGTTAAAGGTGCAATGAGTATTTTCGATCTATTATGAGTTGTGGAGCCTGTAGAGATGTTAGTGCATTAATAAAGACATGGTGACCTTTCCATCTCCCTTGTTGACTTTCATAGCCTGAGTCTTTTTGGAAACCATTAATTCATTTTTGGTTTTTGATCAAGGAGATACGAGACAAAGAAGTCCTATTGAGGCACAAATTTTTTGAGTTCCTACAAATTGAAAGACATGAAAAATAACATAACAAATTTAAATCTAATAATATAAAATAATGTGGGAAACATAATTTTTTGTAGTGATTCCCAGTATATCCTCTCAGTCAACTGCCTTGATTTTAATTTAAGAAGAGAAGAGTATCATGACATGTAGGTGTCCTTGATGGCCTAGCTAGGATGGCTTGTTATCTAGCTACCATAAAGTGTAGACTAAAGGCTTGTAAAGCTTCTCAAGTAGGATGGAGGTCCTAAAGAAGAGTACCCTACTTATAAGTAGGGTTAGGATTCAATATGTTGTCATGATATGTGTAATTTCATATAAAATCACTTATTAAATAAATTAAAATTTTCTTAAAATGTAACTAAATTTATATGGTCGGTCTAAAAAGTCAATTTGTGACCTATGATGGAAAAAACTGCTTACAAGAGAATAGTTTAATTTGGTTTGGTTTGATTTTTTTCTTGAACAATAGCCATATATCATTTGAACAATTGGGGATTTATGTCTACATGAAGCTTTAAGCTAGTTAGACCAAAAAAACAAGCCAAGCTATAAGAGTTCAGTGATATGAAAATCTTACCCAACAAATATTCAAACATCAATGAAGAATTAAGAAAAATATCTTATTTTAAAACATATGCATTAATGGTAAGTAAGAAAAAAGAAGGCATGGTATGTGATCACTGAAAGGAAAATTTAAATTAATATTCTCTAAATCCTCATATTAACAATGCAAAGATTCCTTTCATATTTTGTATGGAAGAAGAGGAGGAATACTTTGTTCATTTACAAAGAAATTATCAGGATCAACTTTGGTTTTGATGTGAACCAATCTTTCAAAATTATCCTTGAAATAGTCTTTCCCATAAACGGCTGCTGCTGGAAGACCTCCTTCTTTGCTGTTACCTATGTCAATATCTCTATAGTTGAGAAACGCTTCCCTTGGCAATTTGGAGACAAATGGAGTCATAACCTTATGGAGTTCCCTGGTCAAGCTTAAATAGTTGTTTGTGACGTTGATTCCTGCTTCTTGCCAGTTTGCAGAATACTGAATTTTAAATATGTTTCCAGCTCTATGCGGGAATGGGGTTGCAGAGGCTGGAATTTCACTCATTCTTCCACCATAAGGATTCCATGCCATTCCCACCTTCTCTATTTCCATCATGGCCTTCCATATCACCTCCAAACCCTCCACTGGAATTGGTTTTTTCACGTAGTCCGACTTACGTTTCAGGTAGATTTTCCCCTTTGGTATCCTGTTGAGTAACACATCAACAGGAGTCCCCTTTGGGATGTCCAACCAGAAGAGATGGGACTCCACCCAACGCATCTCAATGCAGTCCTTTCGCTGTAACCCCAATTTGGGGAAGCTCTCATTCGTCAATGCAAGAAGTCTGTCGGTCCGTCCAAGGAACAAGGCGATAAAGGAGGCTTTTATGGTTTTGCCTCCCCCGGTTGCATTCACACTATTGAGCCCTAGCCTTATGAAGAGGTCTTCATCCAGATTAGAGGCAACTTCTTGCCACTGTGAAACAATCTCTGTTGCACCTTCTTCCAATGTCCTCTCTACTTTGAATACAGTAACAGTTTCCGGAACCCGAACCAGATTGATTTTCCAGGAAAGAATGACTCCGAAGCTAGCAGCACCTCCTCCTCTAATGGCCCAAAATAGATCTTCTCCCATGGATTCTCTGTCAAGAATTCTACCATTAACATCCACCAGCTGTGCATCCACGATATTATCCACAGAAAGGCCGTATTTTCTCATCATGGTCCCGTATCCGCCTCCGGTGAAGTGGCCACCAGTGCCGAGAGTAGGGCACAACCCAGCAGGAAGCCATGGACGTTGCTCTTCTCTGCTATTCCATAGTAAAGTTCGCCTAGAGTGGCACCAGCCTGAACCCAGGCAGTCTCATTAGCAATATCAATGCTGATGGACCGGAGATTAAACAAGTCGAGGACCACAAAGGGACAGAGGAAACATAGGAAAGACCCTCATAGTCATGTCCACCACTTCTAATTCTGATCTCCAAGCCATGAGTCTTAGCACAAATAACAGTGGCTTGGACATGGGACTCATGCTTAGCAGCCACAATGACCAGTGGCTTTGGGGTTTCAGGGGTCGTGAACCTGAGGTTTCTTATATAAGATTGGAGGACATCTGAGAAGGAAGAGTTTTGGGGAGTGTATATGGCTTCAGAGATTGGGTAAGAAGGGAGAGAATAGTCTGAAAGGCACTGAAGAAAATCAGGAACTGAATCCGAACTTGCAGATGAAACCGAGAAAAGGGGGATTGACAACAATGATAATAGTAGAGCAAAACTCGAAGCCATCATTCTCAAAATCTTGTCTACACTCTAGAGATGGTGAATTCTGTGTTGTTTCTTTGGCATATTTATGGAGATGATAGAAGCTTCTTCACTTGCCGCTTTCAGTTTGGTCCTTCTTTCCATTTAAAACGATATTGGAGTTACTAATATTTTGGCTTTATTTCTGGACATGATTTCGATCCCCATATGGTAATGGGTTTTTTTAGTATCCTTGAAAAATATTTTTAAAAAGTTTTTTCTCTTCTTTTCCCACGGAAATATAGAATTTTCCTTACCTTTATTATTGAAAAGGAGTCGATCTCTCAGTCAATTAATGGTAATGAAATAATTAAACGTAGGCCTTTATTAGTTTTTTTCTAAAAGGTGAGCATACTTTTTGCAGTATTTATTGTTACCATATCAATTTCTAAAACATCTTAACGCTAAATTACTAGTAAATGATATATGATATAACCGATCGATAAATTTAATATGAATTTAAATAAAGGTATAAAACTAAAATTAGTGATATATGGTCTCTGGTATTCAAAATTGCAAATTGGGGGAAAGAAATAAATGTCGGAAACAAATACGCAAATTGTGAAAAGGAACGAATATGCAAATTGTGAAGATATGATTCGAACCCATAACTTTTTTCATGAACCCAAGTTCTAATACCGTGTTAAATTATTAATTTTTCTAAAAGTTTAAATATACAGAATTTGAGTTCAATATGCATATTATATGTTTCTAAACCTGGACGCGTAAGCTGGCCCAGACATCTACGATTATCATATATAAAATATAAAACAAATTTGTAATACTTTAATTTTTCATCAAATATTTACAATGGTAAATTTATATTTTAGGTGTAAAAATAATTATAAAATAAAATTTATTTTAAAATAATTCAAATTTCATGCATGTATTGTTTAAAAATAATACCTAAAATAATGAAAAATAATACTTATATAATAAAATGTAGTATTTGAATGGTCAGAGGTAGTATTTTTTATTAAAAAAATTAGATGAAAGACTAATTATTTGTATTTTATAAATTTGTGTTTCTATCTTGCAATTTTTTTTTTTCTTACGAGTATATGAAAACATATTTTTCCCTATTTCTTTTTTAAAAAATGGGGAAAAAGTATTCCCAAAAATTTTTAGTAATTTTTTTGTTAACTTTTTATTTTCTTCTCTTTTTTTTGTCTCTATTTTATTTTTATGCAAATTTTATAACTATTTTTAATTCTTCAAAATTTTGAGAAAAAAAGAATATAGGAACGAAATATGAAAAATAAAAAATGCATTTTATTTTCTTCTCTTTTTCATCTCTACATTTTTTCTGTAAATTTCATGATTGTATTTAATTCTTTAAATTGTTGAAAAGAAAAGGCACTACAAAGAAAAGATAAAAGGAAAGAAATAATTTGTATGGCTATCTAAAAAAGAATTGAGATAAATTAAATTAAATTCTTAATAAATGTGTTTTTTAAATTTTTATTTCTTTTCAAAATATCAAAAAATATTTAAAAGTTTTATAATAATTTTTTTTTCCTATTTCATTTTCCAAATCATCCAAATAGGGGAGAATGATTTCCTTTAATATTTTCCTTTTCCCTATCATTTTCTAAGATCCACATACCCTAAATAGTTTTTATTAAGAGAAAATAACAATAACAATAATAATAATAATAATAATAATAATAATGTGATGAAGAAAATTAATTTTTATTTTTTTCTTTTGTAGAAAACTATCAAAAAAGTATTTTAAAATTTTTTATAATAATTCACATACCCAAAATAGTTTTTATTAAGAGAAAGAAAAATAACGTGATGAAGCAAATTATTTTTTAATTTTTTTTATTGATTTTTTAGAAAAAAAATATTTAAAAATTTTTATAATATATTTTTTTTCCCATTTCATTTTTCAAGTCATCGAGAAGAATGATTTTCTTTCATATTTTTCCCTTTTCCTATCATTTCTAAGATCCACATACCCTAAATAGTTTTTATTAAGAGAAAAAAAATAATGTGATGAAGCAAATTGAATAATTCATGATTTGTTTTATTATTAATGGTTTATAAAATATTTTAAGGTAAAATCAAATGATAAAGTAAAATTTTAAATTTATGATTAAATTATATTAATTAAAGTGAAAAATATAATAGTAAAAGTGGTGGAATTATGAGATACCAAATCATTTTTAAAATTAAGATTCAAATTCTTTTAAAATGAAGCCTTTATAATATAAAATAATTTTAAATTTTAAATAAAAATTTTATTTAATTAATTTTATTCTTATGATTAAGATTTTGAAGCTAAGGTTGACTATGAAGGTTTTATACAAATTCTTTCCAAAGATAACTACTAAATGAAGGTTAATAAGCAAATAGATTTCTATTTCCATAGGTATAAGGTTATATTTATAATTAATAATCATTTTTTCTGTAAATTTTATAATTGTATTTAATTCTTTAAATTGTTGAAAAGAAAAGGCACTACAAAGAAAATATAAAAGGAAAGAAATAATTTATAAGGCTATCTAAAAAAATAATTGAGATAAATAAAATTAAATTCTTAATAAACGTATTTTTTAAATT
This sequence comes from Vitis riparia, assembly GCF_004353265.1. Lineage (NCBI taxonomy): Eukaryota > Viridiplantae > Streptophyta > Magnoliopsida > Vitales > Vitaceae > Vitis > Vitis riparia. Next base: position 14,741,951 of record NC_048437.1, read on the forward strand.
TTTATTTCTTTTCAAAATATCAAAAAATATTTTAAAAGTTTTATAATAATTTTTTTCCTATTTCATTTTCCAAATCATCCAAATAGGGGAGAATGATTTCCTTTAATATTTTCCCTTTCGCTATCATATTCTAAGATCCACATACCCTAAATAGTTTTTATTAAGAGAAAATAATAATAATAATAATAATAATAATGTGATGAAGAAAATTAATTTTTTTTCTTTTTTAGAAACTATCAAAAAAGTATTTTAATTTTTTTTATAATAGTTCACATACCCTAAATAGTTTGTATTAAGAGAAAAAAATATATCGTGATGAAGAATTTTTATTCTTTTTTTAGAAAAATATCAAAAAAGTATTTTAACTTTTTTTATAATAATTCACATAGAGAAAGAAAAATAACGTGATGAAGCAATATTGAAATTAGGAATATAGATTGTTCTATTGATGAAATAGGGAAATTCAATTTTTTTTTTTTGATAAATAGATTTAAGTAATGAAATTTTTTAAAAAAAAAAACAATAAATGAGTAAATAAATATATTGTTATATGTGGCTTAAGAGATTAGAAAATATTAGGAAAGAAAAAAGAGAAAGAAAGAGAACGTGTGTGCATTGGATGAAGTTTTTTTTTTTAAAAGAAAAAAAAATGGAAAGAAGAATGTGTGCTTGTGGAAGATGGAGAATGGTGAAAAGAAAAAAAAAATAGTAATATTAATAACAAATGAAGATGTGTACTGATAGTGTTTGATGGTTAATATATATATATTATGTTAGCAATAATGGAGAATTATTAGGGATACAATTTATGTTTAGTGGAAAAATAAAATAAAAATATTGAAAGTGAGAGAATAGAAATTATCAATATTATTATACTAATGATGAGTGTAAGTTAATAAGTAGCATAAAACTTAATTAGTAGAATAAATTGTAGCTTAATTAAATTATGTTGTGTCCTAAGAAATAAATTGAAAATAAAATTTAAGTTTTATATGAATTAGAAATTCATTAATTTTTCTAAAATAAAAATAGATTAAATTATCTTTCATAATTAAAAACATTCATTCGAATACCTAAAATTTTAGGATTGTTAAACCTATAATTTTAAATAAATAGTAATGATTATTTCTCTTATACTTTGTTAGGTGAAGAGTGAGTTTCCATAATTATTTTTCTCCCAAGTTTTTGATGACTTCTTTTGTATACATATATATATTGTTTTTTTTTTTTTTTTTGAAATGTGTAATTGTTAATTTTGCTTTTAAGTATGGATCAAATATATTTTTGTATGGAAAATGTGTTATAACATTTATTTTATTTATATCAAAATACTTGGGGATTTTATGCTTTTTTAAGTTGGATTAAATAAAATAAAGAATTTAACTTTGGTTTGTTTGGTCATTGTCAACGGGATATAATAGTTGATTTTTTTGCCCTTGTCAACGGGATATAATAGTTGACCTTTACATTTTTTGGTGGGAAATATAATTGATTTGGACCCTAACCTCTAAGGGTTTGGTTAGAGGTTACTAGTACTAATAGTGTTTGGTTCCGTCCACCTTAAAATGAATATTTAAGGCTAGCAACCTATTTGTAAAGTCCCACTTAAATGGGCACTATTTATTATTTGATAATTAGAGCGAAAACAATTAAAATGGATATGAAATGATTTGATGTATAGGAAAATGTTTGGTTAAACACCTTAAAATGTATTACCATATTTGTATTCAAACGTTCTTATAAAAATGATTTTACACTAAATCTCTTATTTGTAAGCATGATTGAAACTATTTGATTCATGAAACTGTATTAATATTCCTTATTGGGTTTTGAGCTCATTCCTATTTGTTAATTACTTTTCAGATACCCTTAGTTTGGAGCTCATTTCTATTAGTTTGAGGTGTGAATTGACCGTCACACCCTTGGAGTGGGTCTTGGGGTGTGACATACATAATCATTGAAGGCCAACCACAATACTAAATAACTTGGAAAATCAAATGGGTAAAACGGATAGAGAGTTGATTTCAAAACCTTCACAATATTAAATAGAAATAATTAAGGAGATTGACTAAAACAGAATAGATCATAGTAACCCTAAGCAGTGTTTATTGACACCCATATGCTATTAGGCTTTTCTCAAAAAAAAAAACTCATCAAATAATGGATTGTTAACATATGCCACCAATATCAAGCTTGCCAAAAGTCGTTATATTTTGGATCCATGAATATCTTTAGATAGCTTTTCCGAGGCATTGCCATCAACATTTTCTCACCCATGGGAAGGCAACCAAAGAATCTTCTGAGGTTTGCAAGTAGGTGGTTGAAGATAAAAATGGTGGAACTCAAATGGGTTTTGATGTTGGTAAGTTGTTGGGTTATAATTTTTGGGCTTGGGTAGGGTTTTTTCTATAATTTTATTTATGGAACAATTTGAATAATATATGAGATGAGCTTAAGCTAGGCCCTTACATTTGGAAAATTTGAATGATTACATTCGAGCTTTGGGTTTGGATATATTGGATTTATTTTAGGGTATTTTTTAAAATAAAAATTATGACAAAGAGTCAATACTTTTATTAATAGTATAGATAAACTATTTCCTTTTATATTGCAAAATGTATTTGTCTTCTTGGATTTTAAAATTTCTTTCACCTTTTCTATTTTACAAATTCAATTATCATCCTAAATGAACTCATTATTTTTATATGTAAACTTTCCAAACTCACTTATCTTTTTAAATGCAATTTTTTTAATCTTTAATACTTTTACTTCTTATAAATCTCAAAATTTGTCCAAGTTTCTTTTTATTTATTTATTATTATCGTTATTATCATTATTATTATTACATTTTTTTCTTTTACTCTTTTTATTTCCCTTCATTTTCCTCTCTCATCTCTCTTCCCATCCTACCCACTCCACCCCCTTATCCACTTCCTTCTCCTACACGGCTAGCCCACTCTCCTCTCTTCCCTCCAACTTTTTTTTTTTTATTATTATTATTATTTTTTCTCTTTACTTCTTTCCCTTCTAAGCTACCCCTTACACCAAAGAAAAAAACCTACAGGAGGCGCCCATTGAAGGGTCACCCATCTTTCTGTTGGGCTTTGTGGAGCCTAGTTTTGTTTGATCTGGCTTAACGACCCAACCCGAATAATATTGCATGGTTTTTTAATGGGAGATTTACTGAGGCCTGTTGGGCCTGTTTAGCCCATTGTGGAACCACCTTTTGTAATTAGGGTTTTTTAATGTGGTGTGGTTACCATGTTATATATAGAGAGAATATTGTAGCCGTTAGCTTGTACTTTGTATTCTTCCCTGATAATAGTGATATCCCTACAACTCCGTGGATGTAAGCAAATTGCCGAACCACGTAAATATTGTCTTGTGCGTGTGATTGTTTTTTCTTTGGCGTGTGTTTTCTCTAATTTTTTTGTTTCTCACGGGTTGGGAATTCGGTTTAATTCCCTACAACTGGTATCAGAGCCTATGGTTAGGTTTGAGTGGGAGCAATGGCAAAGGAAGCAGGAAAGGCGTCTGGAATAGAAAAGTTTGATGGCACAGACTTTGCGTATTGGAGGATGCAAATTGAAGATTATCTCTATGGGAAGAAATTGCATCTGCCTCTTTTGGGGACAAAACTTGAGAGTATGAAGGCTGAGGAATGGGCGCTTCTTGACAGACAGGTTCTAGGAGTTATTAGGTTAACTCTATCTAGGTCTGTTGCACATAATGTTGTAAAGGAAAAGACCACAACAGATTTGATGAAGGCTTTGTCTGGTATATATGAAAGGTCGTCCGCAAACAATAAGGTGCATCTGATGAAGAAATTGATCAATTTGAAGATGGCAGAGAATGCATCAGTAGCACAACATCTGAATGAATTTAATACAATCACAAATCACTTGTCGTCTGTAGAAATTGATTTTGATGATGAGATTCGTGCTCTGATCATCTTGGCTTCTTTGCCAAACAGTTGGGAGGCAATTAGGATGGCAGTAAGCAATTCTACGGGAAAGGAAAAGCTCAAGTACAATGATATACGAGATTTAATTTTGGCTGAGGAGATTCGCCGAAGAGATGCAGGTAAAACCTCAGGATTTGGTTCTGCCCTAAACCTTGAGACAAGAGGCAAAGGTAATGACAGAAATTCAAATCGGGGTAGATCAAATTCCAGAAAATTCTAATCGAAACAGAAGCAAATCTAGATCAGGCTAACAAGTACAATGCTGGAATTGTGGGAAAACAGGTCACTTTAAAAGGCAATGCAAAAGCCCTAAGAAGAAGAATGAAGATGATTCTGCTAATGTTGTAACAGAAGAGGTACAAGATGCATTACTTCTTGCAGTAGACAGTCCACTTGATGATTGGGTTTTGGATTCAGAAACTTCGTTTCATACCACTCCACACCGAGAAATCATATAGAATTATGTTGCAGGTGATTTTGGTAAGGTGTATTTGGTTGATGGTTCAGCCTTGGATGTTGTGGGTTTGGGAGACATCCGGATATCGTTGCCCAATGGGTCTGTGATATTTAATGAACAGGTTATGTACAAGGACAGGTCAACTGTAGTGTCAGATGTTACAGAGATAGATCAAAAGAAATCTGAGTTTGTCAACTTAGATGAATTGACTAAAAGTACTGTCCAAAAAGGGGGTGAAGAAGATAAGGAGAATGTAAATTCACAGGTAGATTTGAGTACACCTGTAGCTGAAGTTCGCAGATTTTCCAGGAACATTAGACCTCTGCAGCGTTATTCACCTGTTTTAAATTATCTCCTGTTGACTGATGGTAGTGAGCCAGAGTGTTATGATGAAGCCTTGCAAGATGAGAATTCAAGCAAGTGGGAGTTAGCCATGAAGGATGAGATGGATTCCCTGTTGGGGAATCAGACATGGGAATTGATTGAATTGCCAGTAGGAAAGAAGGCTTTGCACAACAAGTGGGTATATAGAATAAAGAATGAGCATGATGGTAGCAAACGTTACAAGGCCAGATTAGTTGTTAAAGGGTTCCAACAGAGGAAGGGCATTGACTACACAGAGATATTTTCTCCAGTTGTGAAGATGTCAACAATTAGACTTGTACTTGGAATGGTGGCTACAGAAAACTTACATCTTGAGCAGTTAGATGTGAAGATAGCATTCCTTCATGGTGACTTGGAGGAAGACCTTTACATGATTCAGCCAGAAGGGTTCATTGTTCAGGGATAAGAGAATCTATTCTGCAAACTGAGAAAGAGTTTGTATGGCCTTAAACAAGCTCCTAGACAGTGGTGCAAGAAGTTTGACAATTTTATGCATAGAATTGGGTTCAAGAGATGTGAAGTTGATCACTGTTGTTATGTTAAGTCTTTTGATAATTCTTACATCATCTTACTATTGTATGTGGATGATATGCTTATTTCAGGGTCTGACATTAAGAAGATTAATAATCTGAAGAAACAATTGTCTAAACAATTTGCAATGAAGGATTTGGGAGGTGCAAAGCAAATCCTTGGTATGAGAATCATTAGAGACAAGGCTAATGGTACATTGAAGCTTTCACAATCAGAGTATGTGAAGAAAGTTCTCAACAGGTTCAACATGAATGAAGCTAAACCAGTGAGCACACCCTTAGGGAGTCATTTCAAACTAAGCAAAGAACAATCACCAAAGATAGAAGAAGAAAGGGACCATATGAGTAAGGTGCCGAATGCCTCAACTATTGGCAGCTTGATGTAAGTTATGGTGTGTACAAGGCCAGACATTGCACATGCAGTGGGAGTTGTGAGCAGATTCATGAGTAGGCTTGGAAAGCAACATTGGGAGGCAGTCAAGTGGATTCTAAGATATATGAAGGGTTCATTAGATACATGTCTTTGCTTCACAGGTGCAAGTTTGAAACTGCAGGGTTATGTAGATGTTGATTTTGCTGGTGATATTGATAGTAGAAAGAGTACTATTGGGTTTGTTTTTACTCTAGGTGGTACAGCTATATCATGGGCTTCAAATTTACAGAAGATTGTTACTTTGTCTACTACAGAAGCTGAGTATGTTGCAGCAACTGAAGCTGGAAAGAAGATGATTTGGCTACATGGTTTCTTAGATGAATTGGGTAAGAAGCAGGAGATAGGCATTCTACACAGTGACAGTCAGAGTGCAATTTTTCTTGCCAAAAATTTGGTTTTTCATTCAAAGTCGAAGCATATACAAACAAAATATCACTTTATCCGTTATCTTGTTGAAGATAAACTGGTAATACTTGAGAAGATTTGTGGATCTAAGAACCCGACAGACATGTTGACTAAGGGTGTCACTATTGAGAAATTGAAGCTATGCGCAGCTTCAATTGGTCTTCTAACTTGAGGACAGGAGGATGAGTTGCAGGGATGAGGGATTGTTTCTTGGAGGATAGCGGTTTGATGTTGGTGATTGAACTAGTCTCCAAGTGGGAGATTTGTTGGGCTTTGTGGAGCCTAGTTTTTTTTTATCTGGTTTGACGACCCAACCCAAATAATATTGCATGGTTTTTTAATGGGAGATTTACTGAGGCCTGTTGGGCCCGTTTAACCCATTGTGGAACCACCTTTTGTAATTAAGGTTTTTTAGTGTGGTGTGGTTACCATGTTATATATAGAGAGAATATTGTAGCCGCTAGCTTGTACTCTATATTCTTCCCTGATAATAGTGATATCCCTGCAACTCCGTGGATGTAGGCAAATTGCCGAACCACGTAAATACTATCTTGTGCGTGTGATTGTTTTTTCTTTGGCGTGTGTTTTCTCTAATTTTTTGTTTCTCACGGGTTGGGAATTCGGTTTAATTCCCTACACTTTCCCCATTCCTTTCTCTTCTTCTCCTTATTTTCTTTTCTTCTTTCCTTTCATTTTTTTTTTTATTTCTCTCCTTATAAAACTCATTTCCCCATTTCCTCCACTTCCAATTGCACACACCACTCCCATACGCATTACCCTTCCTTTCTCTCCCCTTCTTCTCCCATCTTCCTCTCATTTTTTTACTCTTCATTCTATTTTTTCATTATATATATATATATATATATATATATATATATATTCCCAAAAACTTGTCATCCCTCACCATTGTTGGCAAGAGCACCGGCCAATCACCACCGGCGAGCCATTGCCAACTAGCGACTCCCTTTTCCCCTATCTCATTCTTCCATTTCCCTAACTTTCTCTCATTCCCTATCATCTCCACTACCACTTTCTCATTTTTCCAAAATTTGAAATTGTTTAAGTTTTTTTTCCTTTGATTTTAATAATAATTGTTGTTGAAATTGGGGTTGTGAATTTATATTTATTTGTGGGCCTTGTGTTTGGGCTTTAAGATTTGGGTATGCATATTGGACATCTAGTTGGGCTTAACTAAATTTATTGGTTTTTATTTATTACATGTGGGCTCTACATATTAAATTTGGTTTGATTTTAGTTGTGGATTTGTGTTTGTGTATTAAATTAAGCTTGAAGTATGAAGTATTAAATTTATGCTCGATTGAATTTATTTTGATTTGTCATATTTTGGACTTTGGTGAATTAATATGAAATTTGGGATTTATTAACTAATATGGAATTTGGGTTAATTTGTTATTAGAAAATTAATATGAAATTTGGGCTATTTTTGTTTTGTAGGGCCCATTTCACTAAGTATAGATCAATGACATGTGGAGTATGAAATTTTATGGAAGAAAGTGAGACTCGAAAAATTATAAATGGAGCATTGAACTTATTGTAAACTTGTTTGGGTACATGTTTTGTTTCCCACTATTATTTGGTTTTATTTTGATTAGTTTATGTAAATATTTGTTTGTATATATTTACACGTTGTGTACAGAATTAAATATCAAACAAATTAGAAATTTTGTTTAAATAAAATGAATAATTCAGTAAATATGTTTTAATAAAATAATAGTTTTAAAATATTTTTCTTAATAAAAGAAAGTTTTTTTTATTAATCGAAATTCAGAAAACTGTTTTTAAAGGAATTTAGAAAATTGTTTTTTATAGAAATTCAAAACATTGAGAGTTATTTTTGCAAATTAAAGTTGTAGAAATCATTTTTAAAAAAATAAAATTAGATTGAATTTTAACATTTTTTGGAAATAAATCTATTAAAAAATTTAATTAAAAATTATTTTTCAAATAAAGTTATAATTTTTAAAAAATAATTTTTATAAACCACTTTTCTTAAATAAAAATAAATCGAAACACTTTTGTAAATAAAGTTGTAAAAATTCATTCATTTATAATAAAAGCAAGTAAAAATAATTTTTGTTATTAAATTGAATCAAATCACTTGTAGAAAATAAATTTACTATTTTATGTAAATAAATAAATTGAAATTATTAATTCAAATTTATTTTTAATAAAATCTTTTGAAAACTAATTTTTGAAATATCCTCTCTTTTTTTAATTAGTTTAATAAACTATTTTTCATAATTCTTTTATCTTGTACATTCTTATAATTTTATTTTATCATTATTTTTATGTATATTTATTTGCATCATTGTTTTCTTGGCTTCCATGATTAATTGATTAATTGTAATAGTTCTTTCAATTCGTTTAGTAGATATTGTATGTATATGAGCTTAGAGAGGTGCTACGGTTCATTACCATTCGTATAAGTAACCTGACCCCGAATAGGGGTTCAATTTTTGCAGATATATCTTTCCCAAATGAGGAGTCACACAGATTTTCTTTTTTATTTTATTTTCCCCTTAAAAAAATTAAAAATAAAACTAAAATAAGTGGCAACTCTAAGTTTTTTTTTCAAAAAAAATCAATTTTTTCACAAAATAAAAAGCAAATCTCTCCTTAGAGTGGGAACGCACATAAAAAATGCGGGGCGACACACCTCATCTTATTAAATGCATTATATCTTTCTTTTTTAATTACTAATAATTATTTTTTTGATTAAAAATGAATAATTACATTGAAAAAAATTTAGTTTTTTGAAATTTCAAATAAACTGTATCTACTTAAAAAATATTAAATTACAAGGAACAAATGTAAAATAAACAAATAATAATTATTTCAATAAACATTAAATAAAAGTGATATATTTTTTAAGATTGATAATATTTTACTAAAATTATAAAAAAAAAATTTTAATATTTAACATTTATCAATTATATTTATTTTTTAAAAATAAAAATAATAATTTGATAAATGATAAATATTAATAATATTATATTTAAAATCATTATATAATTTATTGTTTAAATATGCAAATAACAAACTTTTTTCATTATATGTATAAATTAGCTCTTGAATTACTATTTAGATATTTTTAACTGGTGCAATCTAAAATCTTGTAATAATTGATATGATTTTTCAATTCTAAATTATTTTTAAAAACTATTAAAATCATTTACGAATCAAACAGATTAAGTCTCATATGATTTTAAGTCTATTTGTTTAGTTAAATAATTAAAAATATATATATTATTGTGTATATAGGCGAAATTGATAATCCTTTTGGACTAGTTGTGGTTTGAGAAATTTTGGGACTAATATATTCAATTTTGAGTTCTAAGTTATTTTTAAACATTATTAGACTAGTTTATGAATGTAATGTAACATGTTTCATTTGATTCGTAGCCCTTTTCTTTAATGAGAAGAAATTTAGCAAACTCATTGATTGAGGTAGAAGTTTTTGCTCAATAATGGGATTGTAGTTTATTTAGCAAACCCATTAATTTATACACATAATGAAGAAAGTTGATTATTTGCATATTTTAAAAATGAATTTCATTTCTTTTATAATTATTCTAAATACAAGATTATCAATATTGATCATTATTAAAATATTATTATTTATTTTTAACAACTAAAAATATCATTACATTATTTATTATGTAAGAAAATTTTCATTATATTATTCGTTGGCACATTTATTATCCATTTATTTTATTTTTTTGTTCGTCATAATTTAAGTCTAAATGATCTATAAGCAAGTTGTTTTAGTATTTAAAATAAAAGTAAAAAATAGAAAATTATTTTTTCCATTAAGACAAAATTATCTTAGAAAAATTAATAAGGTAAGAAAATAATTTTTTTTAAATGACTTAAATCTTAAAACAAGATTTGCATAAAACTAACAAATAAATTTTTTTATTAAAATAATTTATTTTTAAACTTTATAACTTTCCTAAAGTAAAATTTTATTTTAAATAGTATACGTACAAATTTATTTTGTATTAAAATAATTACGAGTACTTTGAATTTGTTGAATGAGAATAAAGAAGTTTTTTCGATCCTTGTCATTCAAGGAAGCCAACATTATTTATAAGTAAAATTAGATAATTAAATTTGGAATGTCTAAGATTTGATTAATTAATTTAAAGAATTTAGTTATTTGATTTTAACAATTTGTCTTTTTCATTATGGAAATTTACTAACAAAAGAATTTTTTTTTTTTAATTTCAATCGAAAATCTATTTCTTTAATTTAGGAAATTTGCCAACAAAAGAATTTTATAATTCCTTTTTTACTTTAATTATTTAATTTGATTTTATTTTGAAGACTTCATTTTATAGTCTTTCAAATTTCGTTGAATTGCATGTCACGCAATCGATGTGTAAAACTCATTACTTACCAACTCCAAATTTTGTTAAGCTAAGAGTCCCAATCTTAAAGAGTAATCAATAATAATTTAATCTAATAAAATTTTTAATTATACAACTAACAATTTATTTTAAGATAGAAGTTAAAAATAACCCAAATTTGAAAAGAAACTCAAGAAACCTTCAGCTTAAAACCAATTTATTTTAATTTTTCTTCCAAAAATAATATTGACAATCATGGTTTTCAAAACCAGACTAGACCAGCTGGTCCAACCGATCCGACCGTCGACCAGTCACGATTCTAGTCCAATCCGACCAATTAGACCAGAATGACATTGAATCGGGGTTGGACCGCTCAAACTGGCGGTCCAACCGGTGAATAAGACGAACTATCCAGTTCTCTCTAAATCGGCAGATTCGATTAAAATTAATTTTTTAAGAAATAACATCAAAACGACGCCGTTTATAAGGGTATATAATGAACATCACGGTTGATGGCTACAAACTGGAAACCCTCCCACCTCAGTCCTCCCCCCACAACAATTGTCGGATTGTCACTACGCCCACCCCCGACACACTGCCGCCCGCGACGCCTAGACGGCTTCCACCGGTGGCCGTTGCAAGCTGGCAACCGTCCCTGTCGGCGCCTTTTCCCAGTTCCACATGGCGTTGGAAGCCGGCAAAGCTCCTTGTCGGTGTTAACCACCCTGACTGGCTCCAACTGGTACCCCTCCTACCCTCCCTGCCACCGGTACCCCTTCCTGCCACTGAAGCTATCTTCAAATTTTGTGTGGGACACTGGTTTGGTTTTTTATGTTTAGTTTCTATTTGAAGAGAGATTTAGTCTTGTGTTTGGTTTCTTATGTTCTGGAAATGGTTGTGAACTGTGATATTTAATGTATAACAAGTAAATTTTCCAGAATTGCACTTTGAATTAGTATAAAACTAGATTCCCATCTTGTTTGGATGAAAAAAAAAAGAGAATGGTAATGATGAAAATTGTCAAAATGTAAAAATAAAAATAAAAAACAAATTGCAGTGTAAGTGGTAGAGGGAAAGAATCAGAGACCTGGAATCTGATTAATGATTTTCCACCAATTTGGGCAAGTGGAGGATGCATATTAGTTGATGGATCTTTGTTTTTCAAATGGGTCATGGATGATTATGGGAAGAAAAGGGAGGGCTCTGACTAATGGCATCTAATTCAAAAACGTTAGCCACTAATTCTAAAGAATCCCAAAAGATGTATTTTAATTTTTACACCCTATCTCTCATGGACATGGGGCAAATCCACTTTCACTCAGATTTCATGGTGATGGAGACCTAGATTTCAGCCATGCGAAAAGACAAATTTTAAAAAGAAATAAATAAATAAATAAATAAAAAGTGGTTTTAGAGAATTCGAAGCTTACGGAAGTTAGAAGTTAACTTTTGCATGTGTCACAATTTATTAGAAATTGATAGAAAACCCACATGATAAGTATACAGGCATTATGTATGAGTTTTAACGAAATATCATGTCTTATACATGGACTTCGTCATTTATTCTTAATGAAAAATTTTAACCAAATAAATTATTAGGTATTTACCCATCGATACGTGATTGTTATAAATTGTTGATGACTTGATTATAAATCATTAAATTGTTGATGACTTTCATTCTCTAGATTAATGTGGTATTTTTGTTTCTAATTTGATAGAGAGAGAAAAAAATGGAATCAAACTTGACTCCATCCTTTGGTCAAGATTTAACTACCAATTCACAATCAACTAGAAGTAAGACTACATGGGAGTATGTTTCTGAAGAAAGATATGCAAATAGAAGGAAATCTCTTATTTGTTTGTACTGTAAAAAGATTGCAAAATGTGAGGGTATTCATAGAATGAAACAACATCTTGCTGGAGTGAAATGAGATCTCGGTCCATGTAAATCGGTTCCTCCTGATGTTAGATTTCGAATGGAAAATTCTTTGCAAGAGTTTATGAATTCCAAGAAAGCAACCCAATAAGCATATGAATATAAAAATCTTTATGGTCATAATGTGTCACAATTTAAAGGGGACATGGCAAAAGGTGAAGAAGAGGTTCAAGAAATGCAAAGTCTTATGGCAGCTAGTAGTGGAAAAAGAAAAAAAAAATCAACAGTGGATAAGTATTTTGCACCAAGATATACTCAAGGAGCTCAACCTTCCATGAGGAGTGTATTAGCTGGGAAAGAAGCTATTTGGAGAGTGGATATGGCAGTTGGGAGATTCTTTTATGATGCATGCATTCCTATTAATGTTGTGAATTCCTTCTACTTCAAGTCAATGTTGGATGTTATATCTACAATTGGTCCTGGATATAAGGGTCTAAATTACCATCAGCTGCGAGTTAATATTTTAAAGGATGCCAAGAAGAAAGTTTAGTTACTTGTGGACTCTCATCGTGCAATTTGGGAAAAAGTTGGGTATACAATAATGGGTGATGGTTGGACAGATAATAGACAAAGAACACTCATTAACTTCCTTAAGTATTGTCCTGAAGGAATATTGTTTGTGAAATCTGTTGATGCTTCAGACATTGTCAAGGATGCAACTAATTTGTTTATGTGATTTGATGAAATGATTGAATGGGTGGGTCCACTCAATATAGTTTATATAGTGACTGATAATGCAACAAATTATGTGGTTGCGGGGAGATTGATTTCTCATAAACATAAACACATGAATTTTATATTTATTAGTATGGAAAAATCTTCATGAATATACAAACATTGACATGTTATATTTTGAGTAATTATTTAAGTGTTGTGGACCTGTGGTTGACATTTGTATTATCTATTATGGCCAATGTGTTAAGTTAACAACTCTTTGATAATTTGGTTATTATAGGATAGTAATGATTTGATTATTTGATAAATATTGGGTTTATTGACATTATGAATGTATAACATCTTATATTGTGTTATAGATATCATATATGATGATTGATGACTTCTATAGTTAAAAATTTTGTGAAAAAACTCAACCAACAAAGTAGATGTTGTTGAAATTTAGATAGAATTTATTAATTTTTTAATTTTTAATAATATATAAAATAATACAATATATATTTATAACGTCACTAATTCAACCGTGGTTCGACCGTCGATTCGACTAGTGAATCGTGAACTGGTAACTTTTCCGATTCAATGACCAATCCGATTCTAAAAACATTGTTGACAATATAATGAAATTTGAGTCTAAGCTTTGGAGGCCCTTCCTTATATGAGAAGTCTTTAAATCATATTAAAGATAAATATAATTTATAAATAAATATTATAAACTTTTATAATTTAATTTTACAATAAAATAAATTCGTTTTATTTTATTTAGGTTAAAAAGAGAAAATATTATTAAACACAGTCATACTAGGAGCAGGCTGGACGAATAATCAAGGAAGAAAAAAAAAGGGGGGGAAACAAAAGCAGTGCATCGCCATCTCTAAATGGAGGAGTTATGGTAGGGCCCATGGGCGGACAACTGTGGAGATGTGCCTAAAACGTGTAAGGACAGCTGCCTAAGCCTTTCCAAGCCCTCTGATGTCAACAAACCCATCATGACTTGGCCCCACCAACGGAAAGCCAAGCCTCCGAGTAAAATATCCTCTGCACTCGACTCCTTCTAATACACCGAATTTGCACTTTAAGGGTTGTATTTTCTAGCAACAATTGCCCTCTGACTTCATCAATTTCCAAGGTACAACAGTCGATAATCATGAACTCCGTCTTCTGATTTGTAGAAGATAAGGTAAGGAAGTTTTGGAATGTTGTACAAACGAGGCATGTAAGGCCCATATAACTTATGTGGAACGTGACAAAGGGTATATGTTGGCAATGGAAAAGGGGAGTGAAATGAACTCAATATATTAATAATTTGAATTAATTAAAAAAATGATTTATTTTCTGAGACCAACTGTCAAATATATTAATTAAATGTAAATAATTAAAAATATATATTTATTCATGGAATTTTTTCAAGGAAATATATCATATCTTAACACGTACAATATTCTGGTATGTTAGAATTTAGGAATTGTATTTGCAAAATTATTAATGAGAAAGATAATTTTATAATTTTAAAATTTTTAATGAAGTAAATGTCTTGTTTGTAATGACTTTTAAAAAGTCAAAAATTCTTTTTTAAACCCAGCAAATGCTTCTATATTTATGTAATTAATTTTATTCTAGAAGCTTATAATTTTTAAAATAATAATTATATGGAAGTAAAAAAAATGTTATTTTTCCTAAGAGCTCTATTTTAGTTTATTAATTTTTTATGTTTAATAAAAATATTATATATACTACTATTACCTTTTTAAAATTGTGATTTTCACGTCAGCTTCGACAATATTTGTTTTTTGGTTAATAAAAAAGCCAAAATATTTAATTTTTTTATTTAATTAAAAGTAACATGCTATATCAACCAACATAACTAAACTGAACTATTGATAACAATTTCACTTTACTTATGTTAGTTAATATCAATTCGATTTTTTCTATTTAATAAAAACAAACACCCAATAAGGGCATAAGAGGAAGCTACCTCAAACATATGATTTTTTCTATTACATTTTTAAAATTGTGATTTAAACTTTGGCTTCAATTAACCTTAATTAAGATGATTTTGTTTTTTGATTGAATAGAAAAATTCAAATATTAACTTTCCTGTTCCGTTTAAAGTAACCTATTGATATCAATCAATACAATTAGGTCGAACCAACTGACAATAAGTTCTCTTAAATTATGTTGGTTGATATCAATTTGGTTTTTTCTATTTGGGGCAAAAAAACAAACACCCACTTATACCTACCTCAAACAGGTTCAAAAATTTGTTTCTTGTATTGCTCTTGAAAAATAAAAGATCACATGTTTCTCCCCTTTTTTTTTCTCTCTTTAAAAAGAACATGAACAACTTAACTAGGTTTAGAAGACTTAAAATGGTATCAGACCTCGACCGTGTCCCAGACACAGCTCGTGACATGCACTAAAAGTTAAAACTAAGGTGAATGAAAAGTTCAAACAGGAAATCATTGCTTCTGGAGTTGGAGATTGCAAAAAGGGAAATTATGATAGCAGTTGTTATGGAGATAGCATGGAGAAGTTGATAGCGTGTGGGGGAGGCAGCTGGCCATTGATTAAAGACAGATGCTTACAACTCCTTTTCCTCGCTTTTAATTTCCTTATTTTTGGAAGCTGACGTCCAAAGCATTTCTATATAAACTCAACGTCCAATTCATCAATGGAAATCAGTATATGCATTTGCAAGCACCAAAAACATCAAGGTTTAATTTTATTTTTTTTCTTACAATATTTGACATATGGCTTCTCTGCTAGCGCTGCTGCTGGCATTTCTCCTACTTGGTGCAGTGGTTGGTACAAAAATGAGTGACATTACCTTTGATCAAAGCTACAGAATTACATGGGGAAATGACCATGTCTTGTCTTTAAACCAAGGAAGACTAGTTCAGCTCTCATTGGACCAATCCTCAGGTTTCATTCTTCTTCTTCTTCTTCTTCTTTTCCACTCATTTTGTGAGGTTAATCTAATCATAGTTAACAACAGTTCGGCCTACGTGAATTAATAATTTCCCCACTGGCAAAGTCCAAAATCAGTGGGAAAACAAGAGTACCTTCCTGTTTCTCTTCTCATTATGCGTGTTTCATTTTTCTGCATTGCAGGGGCTGGGTTTGCATCCAAGCAAAGCTATGGTTCTGGATTCTTTCATATGAGGATAAACTACCACCCAAGGACTCTGCTGGAGTTGTTACAGCTTACTATGTAATGACAATATGTCCTTTCTTTCCATGCTTTATCTTACATGCATGATCCAAAATAGAGAGAGAGAGAGAAGAAAAAAAGCCCAGTTGTTTGGTTGAAGAGATGTTTGCTTTCCATGCATGCCATTTTCTTTTCCTTTCCCACATGTTCTTCTTACGTACATCTCTGATTCAAGGTGATATAATTAATGGCAGTTGACTTCACACACCAAAACCATGATGAGCTAGATTTCGAGTTCTTGGGGAACAAAGAAGGGAACCTTACACTCTACAAACTAACGTATTCTCCAATGGGCAAGGAGATAGAGAGCAAAGGATTCTTCTCTGGTTCGATCCCACTGCAGACTTCCATTCTTATAAATTCTTTGGAACCAACACCAGATTGTGTAAGCATACACCAATATCTCTTTCTCATATGCTTTTCAATCTGTCTCGTACGTACGTTCATTTGTTTTAATTACTCATTTCAAATATCAGATTTTATGTGGATGATATCCCCATTAGAGTGTTCAAGAACAACTCAATATTGGCGTAGACTACCCATCACAGCCAATGCAGATTGAAGGAAGCTTGTGGAATGGAGAAAGTTGGGCAACAGATGGAGGCCAACAAAGACTAATTGGAGCTGCGCACCATTCAGAACCCACTTCCAAGGATTCAGGATCGATGGTTGCCCTTCTGACTACTCCAACTGTCACTCTTCTAACTTGTGGTGGAATCAAAAGAATTTTGGAAACTAGACTCCACTCAACAAAAGGCACATGAGAATGTGAGAAACAAGTACATGAACTATGACTATTGTTCTGATACCAATAGGTTTGCTGTGCGTCCCAAAGAGTGCACTCAGTAATTGCATTTCGTACATCAGCTGCCATTTCCGCAGGAAACTGAAGATTCTTAATTAAGACATTGATGAAATAATTATATTGTGTTTGAATTCCTATATATATTAAGTATGATAATTGATTAGCTTCTTGTTTCTGCCTTGATTAGTTGCCCACTTTTTCATTCAATTTATTCTCATGTATTGAACTTCTAAATCACTGTTTGGGAAATACCATCCCTTAAAAGATGTTTGGATTCAAAATTTTCCCATACGTTGAGTTTACATAATTGTTATGATTTTTCATCTCAGTATGTGAGTTTTAATAAGCTAAATCTAGATTTCGGCCAAATTATAACATTGTCGCCTACATCCAAATATTTGAACCAACTTCATTGGACAGAATGCAAGTTACTTTTCAAGAGTTCAAATATTTTTAAGTTGTTTGTCTTTTAATTTTTTTTTTTTATATATAAAGGTATATTAATTGTCTTAAGAAAAAAGATGAATATTTTTTACTTTTTCTCAATGAAAATTTGATCTTTTTCTTTTTTGTCTTTTCAATCTTTAATTTGTCATACTCAACTCAATTTTTCATATTAAAAAAAAAGCAACTAAATTTAATTCTAAGAATTTGGGATAAGTCTTACAAAAAATAAATAAATAAAATCAACCCACTTTAAATTTATAAATAAAATAATAATTACCATAAATTAGTGACGTCATCATTAAGGAACAACATAATATAATTAAAATATATATATTTTTCTCTATTTATGAAGAAAATTTAGATCTAAAAATTTTTTTATGTATTACTCAAAAATAAAATTAATGGCATAAAAATCAATTAGTTTTGGATGAGAATGAATCTAAAATAAATTCACAAAATTTCAAAGCCAAAACTCAAATTTGTCACATGCAATCAGAATTCTTGAATTATATCTCATAAAGTTTGTGACAAAATTAATTTTCTTAAATAAATCATAATTTTTATATTAGAATTTTTTTTTTTTTTTTCAAAATTCAACTACTTATGATGCAACAAAAACTAACCATAAAAATTCCAATACTAATGGTTTGGGTTACAACTCCAAAATAATTTATACTCATATATTTATCCACTAAAATAAAGAATTTCAATTTTAAAAAAAAAAAAAAAAAAAAGAAGAAAGAAATTTAGGACATGACAATACTCTTTCCCAAATTTAAAATCTGAAAATTAATAAATTAATCTCAATGATTGAATACATATATTTTTATCCCAAATCTGTAAATTTGAATATGCATATTGGAAAAACAATGAGAAATCAATGAAGCTTAACTTAAAACATTTTTAGTATTTCCTTTGTAATCAAACATATTTAGGAACCTTAATTACAATCCAATTACTAATTCTCTAGCTAAATATATAATTAATCAATAAATTTAGTATTTGAGATATTTGAAAATGTATTATATTACTTCTTTTTTCAAATTTCAAAATTTTAAATATTTTTATATAAATTATATAAAATAATATGCAATATAACAATTAATTATACAATGTTTATAAAACCAGACCGGTCATTGAACCGAAAAAGTTACTGGTTCACATTCATTGGTCAAACAGTGGTTAACCATGGTAAAATCAACAACGTTACAAATATATATTTATATATTATTAAAATATAAAAAATAATAAATTCTACTAAATTTACACTCAAATAAGAAATATTAAAAATTAATGTAAAATAAAAATAAATTACACAAAATATAAAATCTAAATATTCTAAAAATTTAGAAAATAGAAATGATTCAATTGATTCAATGAATATTAAAAATATGCAACAATGCAATAAAAAATAAAATATTAAATATTAAAAATAAAAATTTAAAACTTTGCAACTCATGTGGGAGAGAATCATTGGCAACGTCAGCATCCCCATTGTTAATGTTACCATATACAAATTAGGAATCAAATTGGTTGTACATATAGGAAAAGATTGACAAACTGGCTTACCATGTATTTGTTAATGTTACCATATACAATTTAGGAATTTAGACTTCGTGTATAGGATAATATATATATATATAGATGGATGCAGAGGACAATAAACTGATCAGAGTTCTCAGTTTCTATGGAGTTTTTTTTAGTATTTTGACAGGTATCAGAGCAAGGTTTCGGCACCTTCTGAGTGGAGTTCGTGATCTTCTACCAATCAAACGCTTGGCATAAAAAACAGTGTTGATCGGGTTCATCGCGACCTGGTTCTTGGTCGTTTCTATTCCAATTTTTTGGTGGGCTATTTCCTTTGTTTCTCGGTTGCATCATGTTATCAGAGAAGTTGGAATCGTTTCCTATTAGATTTACTGGCAAAAATTATTGTGCTTGGGAGTTTCAATTTAAATTATTTGTCAAAGGAAAAGAATTATGGGTCATATTGATGGGAGTAATCTTACACCTCGTGATGCCGAGGCTTTGTCTAAGTGGGAAATTATGGATGCTCGGGTTATGACCTGGATCCTTAGCTCGGTTGAACCTCACCTTGTTCTCAATCTGAGGCCTTATAAAACTACTGTTGCTATGTGGAATTATCTCCTTATGGTTTACAATCAAGACAACTCTGCTAGGCATTTTCAATTAGAGTATGAGATGGCTAATTTCACACAAAGAAATCTCTCAATTGAGGAATATTTTTCTGGTTTTCAAACTCTTTGGACTGATTATTCCAACATTGTTTATGCTAATGTTCCCGCTGTAGCTCTCTCTACTGTCCAAGCAGTGCATGCAACCAGCAAGCGAGATCAATTCTTGATGAAGCGACGACCTGACTTTGAAATTGCACGGTCTAATATGATGAATCATCATCCTGTACCATCTTTGGATGCCTGCTTGAGTGAACTTTTGAGTGAGGAGCAGCGTATCATAACTCAAGCTACCATGGAACATCAGGCTGATGTTAGTGCACCTATTTCTGTAGCTTATACAGCATAGGGGCAGAAAAAGGGTCGAGATATGTGGGTTGTCCAATGCTTTAGTTGTAAAGAATTTGGTCACATTGCTCAGGATTGTCCTAAGAAGTTCTGTAACTACTGTAAGAAACAAGGTCATATCATCTCTGCTTGTCCCATTCAGCCTGAAAAGAAGCAGGGTACTGCTTATCATGTCTTCACTGGTGCCTCTAGTTCTACTGCATTGCTTGCTACCTCTTCGGTTATTCCTATTCCTACTCCTATAGCCTTAGCAAACCCAAACACACTCACTCCTGAAATGGTACAACAAATGATGATTTCTGCTTTTTCTACTTTTGGACTCTCAGTTAATCATATGATTTCTTCTAAGCCATGGTATTTTGACTCTGGAGCTTCTAACCATATGACAAATATTGTTCTTTCTCTTTGCTGTCATAAATTATGATGGAAATATGAAAATTAACACCACTGATGGTAGTTTTCTACCTATCAATGTTGTTGGTGATCTTTCTTCTTCCTTAACTGATGTTTTTGTGTCTCCTAACCTCTCCACAAATCTTCTTTCTGTTGGTCAATTGGTTGATAATAATTATAATGTCAATTTCTCTCGTTCTGGTTGTGTTGTGCAAGATCAAGTGTTCGGGAAGATGATCACGAAGGGGCCTAAAGTGGGATGACTCTTTCCTCTTCATGTTTCTCCTTCCACTATTATTCCTAGTTTTCCTTTACTTTCCTTTGCATGTAATGTTGTTGGTTCTAAACATAAGATGTGGCATAGACATCTTGGCCACCCAAACTCTGATGTACTTCGTACTTTGTTTAATTCTGGATTATTGGGAATTAAAGCATGTTTTTCTCTTGATCTTTCTTTCGATTGTACATCATGCAAACTTGGCAAAAGTAAAGTTCTTCCTTGTCCTCATTCTGCATGTCGTGCCTTACAATGTTTTGATATTATACATAGTGATGTTTGGGGGATTGCACCTATTGTTTCTCATGCACATTACAAGTACTTTGTTACTTTCATTGATGACTTTAGTTGCTTTACTTGGGTTTACTTCCTTCGGGCTAAGGCTGAAGTTTTTTCAGTCTTTAAGCGATTTCTTGCACTTATTGAGACTCAATTCTCTGCCAACATCAAGGTCTTGCGCTCTGATTCTGGCGGAGAATACATGTCTAATGAGTTTCATGACTGTCTTCAAAGCAAATGGATCATCTCTCAGCGTTCTTATCCTTCGACACCACAACAAAACGGTGTTGCTGAGAGGAAAAATCGCCACCTTCTTGATGTAGTAAGAACTCTTTTACTTGACTCATCAGTTCCTCCTCGTTTTTGGTGTGAAGCACTTTCTACTGCAGTTCATTTGATCAATCGCTTACCCTCTCCTATGTTAAATCATGTTTCTCCTTTCTCTAAGTTGTTTGGCCATTCTCCTTTATATTATGATCTTCGTACATTTCGTTGTGTTTGTTTTGTGCATCTATCTACTCATGAACGACATAAACTTACTGCTCAATCTGTTAAATGTGTTTTTCTTGGTTATGCTATCCCTCACAAGAGTTATGTTTGTTATGATCCCCATGCTCGTCGTATACGAGTTTCCCGGAATGTAATTTTCTTTGAAAATCAATATTTCTTTCCATCTCATGTTGAGCCACCATTTGCATCTGTATCTCTTCTGCCTAGTTTTTTTGAATCCCTAACAATTGTGGAAGGGTTGAAACCTGTTTTTGGGTATGAAAGACATAGTCAACATGAGTCCAATTCCATTTCCTCTATGCCCCCTTCCAATCCTGACCTGGCGCCTGATCCTGCTCCTGCTTCCACCACTTTTCATCTGTCTACTCGTCTTTCTCGACCCCCTGATTGGTATGGATTCTTATCTCCTATCTCTCTTGTTACTACTTTATCCACTATTTATATTCCCTCTTGCTACAAACAAGCCATGGAACATGAGTGTTGGCAAAATACAATGCAAGCAGAACTTCAAGCACTTGAGGAGAATCATACTTGGGATATTGTTCCTTGTCCTCCTACAGTTAAACCTATTGGGAGTAAATGGGTTTTCTCTATAAAACTTCTTTCTGATGGCTCTTTGGACAATACAAAGCTTGCCTTGTAACTTTGGGTAACAAGTAGGAATATGGGGTTGATTATGAGGAGACATTTGCTCCTATTGCCAAAATGACCATGGTTCGAACCATCTTAGCTATTGCCGCTTCACAGTCATGGCAATTACATTAGATGGATATGAATAATGGTTTTCTTCATGGTGATCTCCAAGAAGAGATTTACATGAAGTTTCTCTTTGGTATGACTAATTCTTCTTCTCATGATGTTTGTAAGCTAAAACGTTCTTTGTATGGGCTCAAGCAGGCGCCCCGAGCTTGGTTTGAGAAGTTTCGCAGTACAATTCTTTCCTTCAACTTTACCTAAAGTCAATATGATTATTCCCTCTTCTTCCACACTTCTGCGTCGGAGTATAGTCCTTCTCTTGGTTTATGTGGATGATATTATCATCACTGGCACTTACTGTAGTTTGATTACTAAGCTTCAGCAATTGTTACATACAACTTTCCATATGAAAGATCTTGGACAACTCACATACTTCTTAGGATTGGAAGTTCATCATCGGGCTAGTGGTATTTTCGTGAACTAGCATAAGTATATTCAATATCTTATCACTTTGGCTGGTTTTGAGGACACTTCTTCTGTTGATACTCCTATGGAGGTAAATGTCAAATGCAGGAAAGATGAAGAGGACCTTCTAGATGATCCTACTCTCTATCGGCGCCTAGTTGGAAGTCTTATCTACATGACCACTACTCTACCTGATATCTCCTATGTTGTTCATCAGGTCAGTTAGTTTATGACTTCTCCTCGACATCTTCATCCTATTGCAGTTCACTGCATCATCCGCTATCTTCAAGGCTCACCTACTCATGGGTTGTTCTTTCCTACCATCTCCTCCCTTCAACTTGTTGCCTATAGTGATGTTGATTGGGGTGGGTGTCCAGATACACATTGATCTACTACGGGTTGGTGTATGTTTTTAGGTGATGCCTTAATTTCTTGGAGATGTAAGAAACAAGATCGTGTTTCTAAATCATCTACTGAGGCCAAGTATCCCGCCATGTCTACTGCATGTTCTGAAATTATATGGCTACGTGGTCTTCTTGAGAAGCTTGGGTTTCCTCAGACTACTTCTACACCTCTTCATGTTGATAACATTAGTGCTATTCAGATTGCCACCAATCCCTTTTTTCATGAACGTACCAAGCACATTGAGGTTGATTGTCATTCTATTCGAGACAGCTTGGAAAGTTGGGTGATATCTTTTTCTCGCATCTCTTTTGATCTCCAAGTGGCTGATATCTTCACCAAAGCTTTGACTCAACAGTGACATCAATTTCTTGTTGGCAAAGTGTTGCTGGTTGACTTACCAGCATCAATTTGAGGAGGGATGTTAATGTTACCATATACAAATTAGGAATGAAATTGGTTGTACATATAGGAAATGTTAATGATACTATATACAAATTAGGAATCAAATTGGCTGTACATATAGGAAAAGATTGACAAATTGGCTTACCATGTATTTGTTAATGTTACCATATACAATTTAGGAATTTAGACTCCGCGTATAGGATATATATATATATATAGATGGATGCAGAGGACAATAAACTGATCAGAGTTCTTAGTTTCTATGGAGTTTTTTTTTTACTATTTTGACACCCATTGGCCAGTAACATCGACTTTGGGGTGGCAAGTGGAGAGCAGTAAGGGGAAGCAATCGTTGGAGGTTTGGGGTGTGGGGTGGGGCTATTGAAAGTTAGGGAAAAAAAAACAACGACGTTTTGATGAAAAAAAAAATTGTTGAATAGTTCAATTCATGAGGAACCAATTGGTTCAACCAATTCACTGATCCAACTGACAGTTCCGACAGTTTAGTACCAATCCAAAGCCTATATAGTTCAAAGCACTGAACTAAACCGGAATAGTGATCAATCGGCCGTCGGATCAGTCGGTCCAATCCAATTTTTAAAACCATGATTTCATAAATGTCTTTAACATTTAAAAATAAATAGATTTATCACTTAATAATATTTGTGTAGACCCCAAAATTTGTCCCAATTTTATTTTTATATTAATTTTGAGCTCAATTTTATCAATAAATTTCAAACCCGATTACATGTGTTTTTTGGGTCACTCACCCTTTAATTCTTAGTTTTTATATTTTGTAAATTATTTTTTTATTTTGTTTATTTGTTATTATTATTATTATTATTATTATGTTATATTATATTATATTATATTTTTATATTTTTATTTTATTTTATTTATTTATTTATTTTCATTTTCTCTTTCCTCTTTCCTCTCTCATCTCTTTTCCTTTTTCTCTTCCAACTACCCTACCCACTCTCTCTCTTTCTCACCCATACCCCCACGTGGCCTCCTCTATTTTTTATTTCATTTTTTTCCCCTCATTTTTTCCCTCTCATCCTCCACTTTTCTTTTTTTGACTTTTCTCCTAGCAGCATTTCCCAAGACGATAGGCCCCTACCCTCATTAGCTTCTTCCCTACATTTTCTTCATTATCAATTTTACCCTCAAGACCCTTCTCTTTCCCCCAACGGCGTATCGGCCACACACCGCCATCTTCTCTCTTCCCTTTCTTTTCTTCTCCATTTTCTTCTTCATGGGGCTTCCTC